>NC_059302.1:21503422-21508422 GCF_017591435.1 Portunus trituberculatus | reverse complement strand
CTTCTTCTTCTTCTTCTTCTTCTTCCATGTCCTCCTCCTTTTGTTCCTCCTTTAAACGCTAACTTGTAACCAAATTGTGCTAAAAAAAAGTAAAATTTAATCTTTCACCCTTTTCCTCTTTGGTGAGATAATCTAACCTCCAACCCCCCCACCACCACCACCACCACCATCACCTGTTCTTCCCTTCCCTGCTCCTTTTCTCTCCTTTCCTTATTAATTTCCCTTGGTTTTCCCTTCCTCTCTTCTAATACTCTCACTTTTCAGGGCTTTATGGGCATGTAATCCACGGCAACGCTTTACAATCTGGGTTATATTCTCCTCCTCTTCCTCTCTTCCTCTTCCTCCTCTACTTCCTCTCATTCTTCTATTCATTTTAGTACATTGTTTTTTTTTATATTCCATATTTTCTGTTCTTTTTGTCTTTTTTTGTTTACATGTATAAAATTCGAGTTATTTTCTTGTTTTCTTGATTATTTTCTCTCTTTTAACCCCTTCAGTACCAAGACGCGTTTCCGTATTCATTCTGCTTACTATCTGGTGACTATACAGCTTCACAAACTTGTATGGGGGATTAGAATAGTGAAGACTGTGGCCATTAACCCCCTTCAGTACAGGGACACATTTTTACCTTGATATCTGTGTATCATTAGACAACATTAGGAAGAGTCTATGAAGATTAATGGACAGTTCACTATTTCAATCCCTCACATAAGTTTCTGAACCTGTATAAAGTTACCAAATAGTAATCAGAATGAATATAGTAACGCGTCATGGTACTCAAGGGGTTAGTCTTCTGACCTCCATAGACCCTTCCTGTGTCAATAAAATTGTCTAACGGTACACAAATCTCAAGGTAAAAATGTGTCCCAGTATCTGAAGGGCTTAATGCTGGTTCCGTTTTCGTTTTGATGGACATACTCGTATTTACATTTTTTTTCTTTATTTTTCTCCTACTTTTTTTTGTTCTATATCTTGTTCCACTTTTATTCGTTTTCCTTTTTCTCCTCCTTCTTCTTTTCCTTCTTTTCCTCTTCGTCTTCCGTCTGTTCCGCCTCCCCTTTCTCTCTTCCATTTTCTTCTCCTCCTTTTCTTTATTTTCTTTTTCTTTATCTTTTATTCTTTTCTCCTGGACATTTCAACATTCATCCTTTCTCATGCACGCTCCCTCTTCTTCTTCTTCTTCTTCTTCTTCCTCCTCCTTCACCTCGTAAACCTCAATTTATTCCTCCTTCTCGTGTAAGCCACTTCTTCCTTCTGCCCACTTCTCCTCCTTCTCCTCCTCGACATACACACAGTGCATCCACGTACACAATGCACACACAACATGACATTTACCAAGCGTTAACACTTTCCCCCACAATCACAAGTAGTCAGACGTAGATTACACATTTCCTTTTCACTCTCTACTAAAATTCCATGTGATTTTTTAATATCACATGGTTTCGCCTTTTTTCCTACCAGCCTCGGCTGGAGGGAGGGGTGGGTGGGGAGGAGCCTTCTGCTTTGCTGTCCTGTCTCTACCACTGGTAGTTAGTAGATAGTCTCCACAAACAGCCTAGTAAGGACCTAAGGGTCTGTTGCTGTTTGTCTTCCTTTGTATTCTACGTTCTCCTCTTCCTCCTTCTCCTCCTCTATACGTTCTCCTCTTCCTCCTCCTCCTCCTCCTCCTCCTCCTCCTCTTTCTCCTCTTTCACCTCGTAAACCTCTATTTATTCCTCCTTCTCGTGTAAGTCCTTTCCTCCTCCTCCTCCTCCTCCTCTTCTTCCTCCTCCTCCTCCTCCTCCTCCTCCTCCTCCTCCTCCTCCTCCTCCTCCTCCTCCTCCTCCTCCTCCCTTTTATTGCATCACTAAAAAATAAACTAGATAAATATTCAAAGACAACCCCAACAAGCTCTCTTCTTGTCCGAATAATAAACATGATATTGTTGTTGTAATCATTTTGTGTCTATTTTCTTCCAGATAGACATGTAGAATTGTAGAATCTCCTTTCATCCTTTCCTGTGAAAATTCCATGTCAGTTTTTCCACACTGCATGGTACTTTTCCCAACTATTTTCCATGCCAACGGTGGGTGGAGGGAGTGGTGGGTGAGGAGGAACCTTCTTCTGTACTGTCGTGTCTCTCTTCTCTGTAGCTAGTTAGAAGTAGTTACCAAACAGCCTCGAAAGGAACAAGAGGTCTATTGCTGTTTGGCTTTCGTTTGTATATTCCTTTGTATATTCCTCCTCTACATTCTCCTCTTCCTCCTCCTCAATCTTCTCCTCTTTCACCTCGTAAACCTTTATTTATTCCTCCTTCTCGTGTAAGCCACTTCTTCCTTCTATCTCCTCTTCCTCTTCCTCCTTTTACACAGGCGAGCCACACACTCCTCTTCTTACTCAACCGCTCCTTAAACTGTCCCTTTCTTTACCGCCTCTTCCTCTTCTTGCATCTTCTCTTTCACCTAATCTACTTCATCTAGCTTGCTCTGTATTCTCTCCTTGACCTTGGCTCCTCCTCCTCCTCCTCCTCCTCCTCCTCTCCTTGCTAGTATGTGAGTCTAGATTAGTAGAATAGAACAGCCGAGCATGTCTGTGGTTATCTCCTTTAATCTAATAAGTCTATGTCTTCCTCCTCCTCTTCCTCCTCCTCCTTCTGTTTGTTCTCTGTCTTCCTTGTCTTCCTACTTCTTTTGTGCGTTCTCTGTTTTCTTCTTCCTCCTCCTCCTTTTCTGTACTTTATCTGTCTTCTTCTTCTTCCTCTTCCTCCTCCTCCTTTCGTACGTTCTCTGTCTTTCTCTCCTTCCTCCTTCTTCTGTACATTCTCTGTCTTCCTCTTCTTCCTCTTCCTATTTCGGTACATTCTCTTGTCTTCATCCTACTCCTGTTCCTTTCATACGTTTTTCTTCCTCCTCCTCTTCTTGGTCCTTCTGTACATTCTATATCCTCCTCCTCCTCCTCCTCCTCCTCCTCCTCTTCTTCTTCTTCTTCTTCTTCTTCTTCTTCTTCTTCTTCTTCTTCCTCCTTCTCCTCCTCCTCCTCTTCCTTCTGTACTTTCTCTGTTATTTTGAATGTCTTTTGTTCTTCCTCTCTTTGTCTTTTCTGCTTCTTTTCTCATTTTCTCTTTTTTTCTTTTCTCTTTATGTATTTTGTTTTGGGTGCACTGTTGTTTTCATTGTTTCTTCTTTCTCCTCCTCCTCCTCCTCCTCCTCCTCCTCCTGCTCTTCTTCCTTCTCCTCCTCTTCTTCTTCTTCTTCCTTCTCACTTTCTTATACGTACTCTGCTTTCCTTTTCTTCTTTCTTTACGCACCTCTTCCTCATTATTTTTTTCCTTTTCTACTTCCTCATTCTATTTCTTTTCCTTCTCATCTCATCTTCTCTCTCTCTCTCTCTCTCTCTCTCTCTCTCTCTCTCTCTCTCTCTCTCTCTCTCTCTCTCTCTCTCTCTCTCTCTCTCCTTTTCTCCCTATCTTCCTTTTCCTCTCTTCCATCTCATCTTTCATTTATATTCACTAACTTTATCTTTTTTTTCCATCCTTATTCTTTCTTTTCTTGTATTTCATTTTAAATTCTAAGTTCTTTTTTTCATTTTCCTTCTTCTCTTCTTCTTTCATTAACTTTATTTAAATTCAGTGTCTCTTCTTACCATCGTCTTCTTTTTTCTTATTTCTTCTTCCTTTCTTCTTCTTCTTCTTCTTTCAATACTTCATTTGCATTCAGTGTCTCTTCTCTCCATCTTCTTTTTTTCTTATTTCATCTTCTTCTTTTCCTCTTCTTGTTTCATTACTTTATTTGCATTCAGTGTCCATTCTTCTTTCCATCCACTTCTTTTTTTTTCTTATTTCTTCTTCTCTCTTTCAGTACTTCATTTGAATGCAGTTTCTTTTCCTTTCCATCGTCTTCTATTCTTCTTCTTCTTCTTCTTCTTCTTCTATTCTTCTTTCAATACTTTATTTAAATTCAGTATTCCTTCTTCTTTCCATTCTCTCTTCTCTCAGTAACTATATTACCGTTCCCTCTTCTACTATTATCACTTCTCTTCCTTCAGTGCGCCATCCAAATTGACTAGCTCTTAACTCCTCTCTAAAGCTCCTCCTCCTCCTCCTCCTTGTCCTCTTCCTACTCATAATCGTTCTCTATCACCTTTTTGACCTCTCTCTCTCTCTCTCTCTCTCTCTCTCTCTCTCTCTCTCTCTCTCTCTCTCTCTCTCTCTCTGTACCTTATTTGATATAGTTTTGTTTGGACCTAAAGGGCAGTTCGTATTTGACTTTTCTATGTATTTCTTTTGTATCCTTTTGTTTCATCCATCACCTCCATTTTATCTTCTTCTCTTGCTTATCTTTCGTTATTTTCTCTAGCTCACTATGTCCACCACCATCTCCTCCATCTGTTCTCCTCCTCCTCCCCCTCCTCATCTTCCACAATCCTTTCACCCTCTCAAACTTCCGATCCACCTCCCTTTCTATCCCATCACAATCTTCTCCATCTCCATCCATATCCTCCTCCTCCTCCTCCTCCTCGTCTTCCACTATCCTCTCTCACTCTCTCAAACTTCCCCCTTTTTTTCTCCTCTTCTTCCTCACATCAGCTTCTTGAACCCCCACCTTCACCATCTCTTCCTCCTCCTCCTCCTCCTCCTCCTCCTCCTCCTCCTCCTCCTCCTCCTCCTTCCTCCCTCTCCTCCTCCTCCTCCTCCTCTTCCTCCCACTGTTGCAGGAATGCGTACAATGCTCTAACAGCTCCGGAAGGGATGTCATTACCATTGCCTTCACCACCACCACCACCACCACCACCACCACCACCACTCCCTGTCACCCGTCATCCTCACTGCCACTCGCTTCACTCCTTCTCTCCTTGCTCTCTCACATTCCCCTTCTCTCTTGTGGATTTATTTCTTACTTTTTTTTATCCTGACAATTTGTTTTATTTCCTTCGTCGTTATTTTTCTCTCTTGGTGTTTTTCTGTTTTGTTTTTGTTTCTGTTCCTCCGGAGATAGGGTTTGGTGGGGTTGTTTTGTTGTGGT
>NC_059302.1:21490922-21498422 GCF_017591435.1 Portunus trituberculatus | reverse complement strand
GAGAGAGAGAGAGAGAGAGAGAGAGAGAGCAGCCAAAACCTCATGAAATAAATATAAGAGAGCGAAAACTTATCAAATATCGTAAAACTCGTGACTTTTTGGAGTAAATAATGTAAAAAAAGATTGAAAAAGATGCAGGTTTTATGAAGGTTATGAGTGGAGAATAGACCGAAAAAGAAGAAAAGACGTGGGAAAGTTGAAAGTTGCGAATAAAGTCATGAGATTGGAATGTCAAGAGGATGAGAAATGATAGGGAAGTGAAAATAAATGAATAAAAAGAGAACAAATAGAAATGAATAGCAAAGATCAAATAAATAGAAGAGAAAATTGAATTGAATGAGTGAAGAAAAGAGAAAAGAAAAATTTAGTGTATAACAAAGATAGTTTAGTAAAAAGAAAAAAAGTGTTCTGCATTACCAACAGGACAAACACTCTTTAAAACTCAGTCTATCGTCTCTATGGTCTTTGAAAATGGTCGCGGTGAGAGAGAAGGAACCGTTTCTGAATATGTTACTATAAGGCTTCAAAATGACTATCGCCCCCCCCATCAGCAGTTAACCCATACAGTGCCATGACTCGTTTTCCTATTCATTCTGGTTACTATCTCGTGATTTTATATAGCTTCAGAAACTCATGTAATAATTAAGATAGTGTTCCCCAAAACGTTCCAGTACTGAAGGGGGTTATACGTTCCGCTGCTTCAGTGTATTTCTAACAGGCAGCAGTGGAAGTGAGTGGGTGTTTGAAGGAGTGTTCATATAGGTCTAGCGGTAATGTAACTTAGAAACCTGTATTCATTTCTTCATTCTGGTTATGATTTGGTGATACTATGTAGCTTCAGAAACTCATGTGGAGATTAAAATAGTGAAGACTCTGGCCATTAATCTTCTGACCTCCATAAACCTTTCCTAATGTCAATAAAATCGTCTAATCATACTTAAAACTCAAGACAGAAATGCGTTCCTGTACTGAAGGGGTTAATGGCGCTGAGGCAAAGTACATTACATCTTCCAATACAAAATACAGTCTTTTGCCTCGTCAGAGATTGATGGAGCGTGTAAAGGGAAAGAGTCTCAAATGCATATTGCGAGCAACGAATTCACACGGGACAATATTTCTCGAAAGTTTGCGAGAGAGAGAGAGAGAGAGAGAGAGAGAGAGAGAGAGAGAGAGAGAGAGAGAGAGAGAGAGAGAGAGAGAGAGAGAGAGAGAGAGAGGCAAACTTCAACTATCAATCTTGCGTAATGAATCTCCATTATCAAGTTTGAAGGCCCAACCTAACCTAAGCTAACCAAAGCTAGCGTAACCAACCTAACCTATTCAAACTGAACCAAACGCCTTCCCCCCCAGAAAAAAAAAAAAAAAAAAACCGTAACCTAACCTAACCTAACCTAACCAAACCTAACCTAACTTTTCCTACCGTAACCTAACCTAACCTAACTCAACTCAAGCTCACCTCAGACTCCCCTCGCATCACCATTGCCTAAAATAACAACGCTCAAATCAACGACCGGATGGGACAATCTGAGCTGTGTCGAGTTGTGTATGTGTGTGTGTGTGTGTGTGTGTGTGTGTGTGTGTGTGTGTGTGTGTGTGTGTGTGTGTGTGTGTGTGTGTGTGTGTCCCTTCACCGCATCCCATCCTCGCCACACATGACTCAAGGTAGATGGGCTTAAACAGAGCAGTTGCCTTTCTTTTTCTTTTTTCTTATTTATTTCTATCTATTTTTCTGTTCTATTAATTTTTTCAGTACCATGACGCGTTTTCATATTCATTCTAGTTACTATTTTGGTGATCTTTATACAGCTTCAGAAACACGTGTTGGGATTAAAATTGTAAAGACTCTGGCCATTAATCTTCTGACCTCCACAGACCCTTCCTAATGCAAATAAAATCGTCTAACTATACCCTAAAAAAATCAAGGTAAAAAATATATCTCAGTATTAAAGGTGCTAAACAAAGCAATGGCGTTCTTTTATTTATTTTTTTTTATATATATGTAAGAGGAGAAATCTGGCCAAGGATAAGAAAAACAAACACGATTAAACAAAAGCGGCCCACTTAAATGCCAGTCCCCATGCAGGTCAGAGAGCATAAACAGAGCTGTGGCCTTTTTTTTTTTTTCTATGTAGTAAGACGATAAATCTGACCTAGGGTAAAAAAAAAAAAAAAAAAAACAAGATTAAACCCAAAAAAGCCTACTTAGATACCAGTCCCCATGCAGGTCCGAGAGAGAGAGAGAGAGAGAGAGAGAGAGAGAGAGAGAGAGAGAGAGAGAGAGAGAGTGTGTGTGTGTGTGTGTGTGTGTGTGTGTGTGTGTGTGTGTGTGTGTGTGTGTGTCTTCGTCGCCTCAATAACGTGCCACAATGCCATTCATAACCACAAATTTGCCTTCTAACCACTAAAAACTCTTGAACCTCTTGAACTACAGTAGAGTCGTGGTCCGTGTTCAGAAACCCTTTGCTCTCTCACCACGACGGTTTTTCAAGGCCACTGAGATGATTAGCGGGATTTTTAAGAATGCTTCTCCAGTTAATAATGTAGAAATCTTAAAAAACGCTTTGCTCTCTCATCACGACTGTTTTAGGAGCCCACAGACATGATTAGCGGAGTTTTCATGTGTTTCTCCAGTTAATAATGCAGAAATCTTGTCACTCTGCCTCTAGAACTGTAAAAACACCTCAAAAATCGCTCCTCACTCTCACCATGACTATTTTCCAAGGGCACAGAAATGATTAACGGGATTTTCAAGTGTTCCTTCAATTATTAACGAAGAAACCTTCTCACTCTGCCTCTAGAACCGTAAAAACACCTTAAAAAATCATATAAATTTAAATAAAGCCTTTTGAAGTAGTGGAGGTGAAGCACAGAAGTGTTTGAGAATACGAGTCTTACGTGGTCCAGTACTTTTTAATGATCTTCCAGCTCCTTTTAACCTTCCCGGACCCAACGTAACTAGTCTGACGGCTACCTACGCGTGTCTTGGTACGAAAACTTCTGAACCCTTCCTGGTGGCTAATGGATTCACGCCACTAAAAAAGAAAAGAGAGAGAGAAAAAAAAATAACAGTAAACACCATTAATGTTGACAGCTTCACTATTTATGCCGCCCTGGTCTTTCTCACCGATTTCCTGGAGGGTGTAGCTAGACTGGACTTTGCTCTTTTTTTTTTTTTATTATTATTTTACCTTCCTGTTTTTATGTGTACTTCAGGGCCACCACCACCATCACCACCACCACCAAAGGCACCATCACTACTACAACAACAACGACGACGACGATATATTCTAGTAACAACAGTATTTCAGTAGCAGCAGCAGCAGCAGAAGAAGAAGAAGAAGAAGAAGAACAATAACAACAACAACAACAACAACAACAACAACAACAAAAAGAAAAAAAAAGAACACGAAGTCGATGAAAGATAATGAAGATTTATTGACGGATTATTTTTAAGGCGCCATAACAACGTAGTTGGAGGAGGAGGAGGAGGAGGAGGAGGAGGAGGAGGAGGAGGAGGAGGAGGAGGAGGAGGAGGAGGAGGAGGGTGATATATGACAAGTCTGAGTAAGTAGGCGGTGAAGGGAACAGAGGGTGAGAAATGAGATCTTTACAGCCCACTATATAGCTTAGTCTTTATGGGGCTCGGCATGGCTTCTCCAGGCCCTTCCAGGATTCATCAGGCGCCTTTAAGAAGCTTAGAGGAGAGGAACGAGTTGAGAAGAGAATTATTATTTCTAACCGTGTTCCATTCATCTCCCCATTACTACTACTGTTACTACTATCACTAACGCTGCTGCTGTTGCTATTACTACTACTACTACTACTACTGCTACTACTATTACGCTACTACTACTACAACAACTACTACTACTACTACTACTACTACTACTACTACTACTACTACTCCACTACCACTAGTATTACTACTACTACTACTACCACTACTACTACTACTACTACTACTACTACTACTACTACTACTACTACTACTACTACTACTACATTACTACTACTACTGCTACTATTACTATTAATACTACTATTACGCTACTACTACTACTACTACTACTACTACTACTACTACTCCACTAACACTACTACTACCACTACTACTACTGCTACTACTGCTACTACTACCACTACTACTACTACTATTACTACTACTCCACTACCACTACAATTTGTAATGAACGAAAAATCAGTTACAGTTTTCCATATCTGAAAATCGTGACAATTTCAAAGGAGGAGGAATACAAAGGAATACAAAGGAAGACAAACAGCAACAGACCCTTAGGTCCTTACTAGGCTGTTTGTGAAAACTATCTACTAACTACCAGTGGTAGAGACAGGACAGCAAAGCAGAAGGCTCCTCCCCACCCGCCCCTCCCTCCAGCCGAGGCTGGCAGGAAAAAAAAGGCGAAACCATGTGATATTAAAAAATCACATGGAATTTTAGTAGAGAGTGAAAAGGAAATGTGTAATCTACGTCTGACTACTTGTGTTTGTGGGGGAAAGTGTTAACGCTTGGTGAATGTCATGTGGTGTGTGCATTGTGTACGTGGATGCACAGTGTGTATGTCGAATGGGTGGTGCGGCAGCCTTGCCTGGCGCTTTCTAGGGAGGCAGCAGTCAATCAGGCCCCAGCTCCGTTCAATCCACTGAGATAGCATACTTTCCCTGTAGGGACTCCGTACGCTGATAACCCCTTGCAACATTGATCCCTGGTACTTAGTTCCCGATGATGATCAATGGTTGACAAGGCCCTCTCCAAACACAGCCCGTCACAGGTCGAGAGTAGTAGTGACCGTTTACTCTGGGCTATCTGTGCGTGTATGCAGTGTAGTGTAGTATGTATGTAAACACAGTGTGGAGGAGGAGGAGGAGGAGGAGGAGGAGGAGGAGGAGGAGGAGGAGGAGGAGGAGGAGGAGGACATAATGGAGAAGGAAATGGAAGACGACGAAAATGAAAAAGAGAAACACCGTGAAGATGAGGTGAAGAAGAAAAGGAAAGAAATACGAGGAGGAGGAGGAGGAGGAGGAGGAGGAGGAGGAGGAGGAGGAGGAGGAGGAAGAAGAAGAAGAAGAAGAAGAAGAAGAAGAAGAAGAAGAAGAAGAAGAAGAAGAAGAAGAAGAAGAAGAAGAAGAAGAACAAAAGAATAAAAAGAAAAGGAGGAGGAGGAGGAGGAGAAGAAATAGAGGAGGAGGAGGAGGAGGAGGAGGAGGAGGAGGAGGAGAAGGAAGAGAAGGAGGAGGAAGAGAAGGAGGAGGAAGAGAAGGAGGAGGAAGAAGAGGAGAAGGTAGTATAATTAATAGTAGTAATAATAACACCACCACCACAACCACCACTACCACCACAACCACCACCACCAACCACCACCACCACCACCACCACCACCAAAACCAACACAACGATAAGCCACGGGTGAACAATTCAGTGTATAGAGAGTGACGTAACCTTTTTTCCACTATTGACATTGAAAAAATAGAGAAAAAAGAGAGAGAGAGGAAAAAAACACACATATCAACGTTTGCGTCACCAATGCCACGAGTTAATTAAATACACCATAAAATGTCCATTATCAGCCACTGCAACGAGTAATGGAAGGATAAAATTAATATATATTCCTGTGATCCATTAAAAATAAGGGGCGAGAGAGAGAGAGAGAGAGAGAGAGAGAGAGAGAGAGAGAGAGAGAGAGAGAGAGAGAGAGAGAGAGAGAGAGAGAGAGAGAGAGAGAGAGAGAGAGAGAGAGAGAGAGGTGAACATGATAACAACCACGCGCGAAAATTCATGAAAAAATAATGAAATAAATGAGGAAATAGTTGTGACAAGACAAAAAGCGATTTATGACCACACGCTACACCTCCACCATGTTCAATTCAGTAACCCTCGACTAGTTCATTATCAACACATGCAAAAAATACATACATACATACATACATATAAACATACATACATACATACATACATACAGAAAATAGCTGAATAAATGAGTAACGTGTCTATTATTTAGGCCAAAAGATCGAAAAATAAATCAAATAGAATAAAATGAAATAAAAATGAATAGAATAAACATAAACAAAATAGAATAAAGAAAGTAAAGTATAATAGAATAAAAATTAATAATCAAGGGAATAAAATAAAACGAGAATGAAATCAATAAAATAAATGCAATAAATAAAATACATAAAAAACGGAAAAAAAAGTGGAAAATAAATCAATATGGTAGTTTTTTTTTCTTACAAGTTACGAAAAAAAATGACAAAAAAGAAAACGAAATGATTAGAATATATCGCTGAAAAAATAAATAAATAAAAAAAAAATAGCAGACGATCTAACAACAACAACAACAACAACAACAACAATGAACAAATAAGAGCAAGAAAGAGTAATAAGCAACTAACATACAAAAAAAGTGGTTGAACGAGACGGCAAAAGGTCCAAACAAGGTGAGCAGGATGGCAGGAGAAGGAGGAGGAGGAGGAGGAGGAGGAGGAGGAGGAGGAGGAGGAGGAGGAGGAGGAGGAGGAGGAGGAGGAGGAGGAGGAGGAGGAGGAGGAGGAGGAACAAGAACAAGAACAAGAACAAGAGGAAAAGGAGGAGGAGGAGGAAGAAAATAATAGTAGTAGTAGTAGTAGTAGTAGTAGTAGTAGTAGTAGTAGTAGCAGTAGCAGTAGCAGTAGCAGTAGCAGTAGCAGTAGCAATAGCAATAGCAATGGCAACAGCAATAGCAATAGCAGTAACAGTAGCAGCAGTAGCAGCAGCAGTAGTAACCAGCTGAGAAGCAGAGACAGGGCGGGGTGGAGTGTGTAGCCTTGGGAGTGGAGTACGGCAGTCCAGAGTACTTTTGTCGCCACCTCCAGGGAATGCGGTGTCTATAGGGCCAAAAGTCGATCATTGGTAGGGACTGATGAATTGCGATGCCTTAATTAGAAGTTCGGTGAAGCCTGAGAGAAGCTGCGAGGTGAGAGGTGAGAGGTGATACTAAGCGGAGGGAGCTGCTTAATTCTACTACATTTATCGAGAGAAGCTGTAAGGTGTGAGGTGATTCTATGATCAAAGGAATCAATCTATAACACTTCCTCCTCCTCCTCCTCTTCATCTTCTTATTCATCATCATCATTGTCTCTTCGTCTCCCTCCTCCTCCTCCTCTTTATTTTTGCCAGCCAGATTTTTTTACATTCATTGAGAGAAGCAACGAAGTATGAGGTGACAGCTGATGGTGAAGGGAGCTGCTATGATTCTACTACATTTATTAAGAAAAGCTGGAAAGTGTGAGTTGAGAGATGGAGGAGCTGCTCGATTCAACTACAGTCATTGAGAGAAGCTGCGAAGTATGAGGTGACAGCTGATAAGTGGAGGGAGCTGCTAGATTCTACTACATTTATTAAGAAAAGCTGGAAAGTGTGAGCTGTAAGGTGTGAGATATGAGGTGGAGGGAGCTGCCTGCCAAATTCTATTACATTTATAGAGAGAAGCTGTAAGGTGTGAGGTGACA
>NC_059302.1:21465922-21485922 GCF_017591435.1 Portunus trituberculatus | reverse complement strand
AGAGAGAGAGAGAGAGAGAGAGAGAGAGAGAGAGAGAGAGAGAGAGAGAGAGAGAGTTTATGTATATTTCCAGTTTCTTCCTGCATTACTTTCCCTTCATTACAGAGACGGAATATTAAAAATGGTGCTTATCTCTACTTTCCCTCCCTCTTCCTTCACCCAGAGAGAGAGAGAGAGAGAGAGAGAGAGAGAGAGAGAGAGAGAGAGAGAGAGAGAGAGAGAGGAGGGTAGAAATTTAAGGGAGTATATCTGATCTGCTCTCTCTCTCTCTCTCTCTCTCTCTCTCTCTCGTATTCAGAAACGCCTTCCCCCCTTTCACTACGACAATATCCCAAGGCCACAGACAACTAGCTGGGATTTCAAGACAGTTTCTCGTTATAATAAACTAGAAATCTTGCCAATCTATCAACAGAAGCATAAAAACACGAGTATCTTCAACTGGAGCCTTTGGAAAACAGTGATGGTGAGAGAGCAAATGTTTACAGAATACAGGTGTCTCTCTCTCTCTCTCTCTCTCTCTCTCTCTCTCTGTAGCTGCAATCCTCTCCTGCCTTCACTTTTCACGTCTCACAAACGGTCTTATCGTGGCGCGGCAGATTTTGCTTCCACGTCTGACGCACGGTGGCGGAAAAAAGGACTACATGATTTTTGCGTATCATTTTCTGTCTGGAGTATTTTTCCTTTCCTCCGCGAAGTAAATGGCCGAGGTGGGAGAGGGAGAGGCACCCGCTAAGCTTTGGTGAGTCAAATACCTTTAAACGGGATATCCTGGGACAAAGCTCCCACAGGACTTCACAGGACGCGCGCGAGTCACGTTCGCTAGCGGTGATGGGTGAGGGGACGCGGCGGAGTGAGCGGGAAGAGGAAGAAGGACGGGAGGCACGATCACAATACCAGGACGTCACATGGTTGCGCCACCGAGGAGCTCCGCGCGCACACGTCCTCTCTCAGCCACAGTCCAGAGCATACTGACTGCCTGCTGGACTGGTTGTGGTGAGCGCACACAGGCACACTGCCACTGCCTGCTCGTGCTGGGTGGCTCTCAGATAGGCACTGGCGGGGGTTGTAGGTGGGTTGGGGGGGTTAGACATACTGCAGGGTCGAGTTAGTGCCACACACCTACCACGGCACTGCGGCACACGGACGACAAGAGTGCAATGCCTTCTGTTATCTCTTTCTATCTTTCACCTATTGCCGTGTCATCCCTTTTTCCTTCTGTCCTCTTTTCCTCCTCCTCCTCCTCCTCCTGTCATCTCCACCCTCCTCCTCCTATCTCCACTCCTCTATCTCTCACCTATTGTTGTGTCATTCCTTTTTCTTCCTTCCCCTTTTCCTCCTCCTCCTTCTCCTATTATCTCCTCTTCTCGATCTCTCACCTATTGCTGTCATTCCCTTTTCCTTCCTCTTTTTCTTCTCTTCCTCCTCTTGTTTCTCTCTTTTCATCTCTTCCTTCTTTATCCATGTTCTCTCTCTCCGTTCTCTCCTTTGTTCTTTCATTATCTCTCCCTTCTTTCATCTACTAATGTGTCTCCCTTCTCCTCTTCCCTCTTCTTCATATCATACTAATCTTTTCTCTCTCTTTCTCATCATCTCCTTCACTTTTCTGTCGTCATTTATCATTCATTAGTTATTTTTTTATTTTACTTTTATTCTCTCTCTCTCTCTCTCTCTCTCTCTCTCTCTCTCATTATTGTTCACCTTGTTTCCTTAGCTTTCTTCATCTCTGTCATAAAGTTAAATCTTCTCCTCTTTCTCCTCTTTATCCTCCTCCTCCTCCTCCTCCTCCTCCTGCTGCGTTGTTCCCTCTCCTTGTCACTGCTCATCACATTCTCTCGGTTCTCTCGTTCGTGAAATATCTTGACTCACGTTCTGGTTATTTATCTTTTATTATCACAGTGACTCTCTCTCTCTCTCTCTCTCTCTCTCTCTCTCTCTCTCTCTCTCTCTCTCGTTCTCATTTTGTCATTGTTTCTCATTTTATAGTTTTTATTCTTTTTTATCTTTTTCTTCTCCTCCTCCTTCTCCTCCTCCTCCTCCTCCTCCTCCTCCTCCTTCTTCTTCTTCTTCTTCTTCCTTCTCTTTCTCTGCATCGCATTCCTTTCATCCTCTTCAATTATGCAACATGGACGCTCTCTTTTTCCTGTTTCCTGTTTCCTCCTCCTCCCCCTCCCCGTCCTCCTTTTCCAAGTTCCACCATTCTCCTCTCATCCATACCACACATCCTGACATACATCTTTCAGCAGTCTTCTGACCCCTCCTCCTCCTCCTCCTCCTCCTCCTCCTCCTCCTCCTCCTCCTCCTCCTCCTCCTTTCATCTCCACCCAATACCTCGCCTCACGCGTCAGTATTACTCTTCCCCCTGCCACTCACCTCACTTCACTTCACTTACTCCCTCCCTCCCACACACACACACACACACACACACACACACACACACACACACACACACAGAGAGAGAGAGAGAGAGAGAGAGAGAGAGAGAGAGAGAGAGAGAGAGAGAGAGAGAGAGAGAGAGAGAGAGAGAGAGAGAGAGAGAGAGAGAGAGAGAGAGAGAGAGAGTGAGTGAGTGAGTGAGTGAGTGAGTGAGTGAGTGAGTGAGTGAGTGAGTGAGTGAGTGAGTGAGTGAGTGAGTGTAATTCACTGTTTAATCTGCTGCAGTCTCTGACGAAACAGCCAGACGTTACCCTACGGAACGAGCTCAGAGCTCATTGTTTCCGATCTTCGGATAGGCCTGAGACCAGGCCTATCCACACACAGGTGTGTGTGTGTGTGTGTGTGTGTGTGTGTGTGTGTGTGTGTGTGTGTGTGTGTGTCTTCTTGTATGTGTGAGTGTGTGTGTGTGTGTGTGTGTGTGTGTGTGTGTGTGTGTGTCTTCCTGTATGTGTGAGTGTGTATAAGGAAAGCTCAGTAAATACAACACCCTCACTGCACCATTACAAGGCTACATTAGGAAGATTGCTCGCGGGCTGAGAGACTGAAAGAGCAGATGAAATTACTCTTGACTTCCTGAGGCGGTGGGCTGGAGAAGAGCCCTGGAATAATTACTCTCAGCATTGCCACACCGCTGCCAACGTGCAACTAACCTGACTTCCTTTCTTTTTGCGTCATGGAGATCAGCGAACCATACAAAAAATAAATAAAATGAAAAGATATGTAATGAAATGAGTAGAAAATGTTGTCTCGTTATGCTTAAAGAAAGAAAAAAAAGAATGAAAGGGCGAAAGAAAGAAGGATGGATAGATAGATATAGATAAAAAGAAAGAATAAATGAAAGAAAGAAAAATGAAAGCAAGAAAGAATGAATGCAAGAATGAGAGAAAGAAAGAAAGAATGAATGAATGAAAGTCAACATTCGTATACCTAATCAAATATGCTCACTCCACATTCTAACACGGCCACAGTGTAACACCAGGTAAAAACGCTGAAAAAAAAAAACCGGTAGTCTCCATTGAGCATATCAAATCTAACACACACTAAGCGAAACACAGGTTTAACTATCTAAACTCATTATACGTAGCGATACCTGATCAAACACTCTCATTCCACATTCTAACACAGTGTAACAACAGATAAAAACAAAGAACAGTAGCCTAGATTGAGCGGCCAGTACTCCCCCGGGACAGACCGTGACCTCGCCCATTACTCAGCACTGCCCCTCCCCCACACACACACTCCAACCCCCAGGCGACACGGGGCTAATTGGGGCCACGCGTGCAGTTCCTCCCCGCAGGATGAAATGACTAGGCTCGGCTATGAATGAGAGGGAAGAGCGTTTAGAGAATAATAAAACTAATAAATGAATAAATAAATAAATAGTTGAAACTCAAAAAAATAGTTGTTTCCCTTAAAAATATGAAGCAAATTTTTTTTTCGTTTTATCCTTAAGAGAGAGAGAGAGAGAGAGAGAGAGAGAGAGAGAGAGAGAGAGAGAGAGAGAGAGAGAGAGAGAGAGAGAGAGAGAGAGAGCTGTAGATCATATATACCCAGATAGACTTTTAACTCCTTAATTTCCTACGAAGCAAAAAATCATCTTAAACGCAAGAGAATAACAAAAAAAACACTAGTAATAAATGAGTAACGGAACAACATAAACCCTTCAGTTACGGTAATACAATACGAGACAAGATAAAACCTCTTAGACATCAGGAAAGCCATTTGATTAACGCCATGTTGTCCTGAGAGGGAATAAAGCAGTTTTGAGTAGCTTTTTATTATTGGAAGAGTGAACCAGTACTCTCAATCATTCATATTCCTTTCCCTGGTTAACTCTGGAACTCCATACCTGCTTCTGTATTTCCAACTTCCCATGATTTGACTTAATTTAAGAGAGAGGTTTCAAGACATTTATCCTTTTTTTTTTTTTTTTTTTTTTTGGCTAACTAACTCTCGGACCTGCAAGGGAACTGGCGAATAAGTAGGCCTTTTCTTCGTTTAACTCCTTGAGTACCATGACGCGTTTCCATATTCATTCTGCTTGCTATTTGTTGATTTTCTACTGCTTTTGAAACTTATGTAGGGGTATATAAAGACAGTGGCCATTAATCTTTTGATCTCCATAGACCCTAATGTCTATAGAATGGTCTAATCGTACACAAATCTCAAAGCAAAAATGTGTCCCAGTATTGAAGGGGTTAATGTTGTCCTTGGTCAGCTTTTCCCTCTTACATAAATATTGAGTAACCTGCCACTCTCATTACCACTGTGCTGAGGTGGTCGTCAATGGAATGCCTCTGGTCTGGTGGGACGCTATCAGTCGTCAGGTGATGTAAGATTGTCGCTCTCTCAGCCAGGTCATCTACTTACAATAGTCACGTATAGCCTGCCTCGCCTGCTTCAATTACAGCCACAGTGTTCAGTGTTCTAGTGCTCTCCGTCAATCATAAGTCCACAAGTTCTCCAATCTCTCATATAGTTAATCCTCTTCCACCTCCTCCCTGTCCTCCTCTTAATCCTCCTTCTCCTACTACTCCTGCCTCTGTGTTGTTCCCTCTCCTTGTCACTGCTCATCACGTTCCCTTTTCTCTCTTGTCTGAGAAATATCTTGACTCACGTTCTGGTTATTTGTTCATCTTTTCATCCCAGTGACTCTTCCCTTACTTCTGTGTTGCACGGGATTGGCACCACATCGCAGGACTTCAGGAAAAATGTTAAACGAGCATTGTTCTTGACTGCAACTGTCCATCTACCGTAATATCTTGGCTCACGTTCTGGTTATTTTTCTATCTTATTATCCCAGTGACTTCCCTTACTTCTGTGCTGTGCGAAACTCCAGGCACCACACCGCAGGACTTGAGGAAAAATGTTACACAGGCGAAGATAAACGCAGTATTATTATTGACCCATCTACTCGTTCCTTAGCTAGCTACCTGCCCACCTCCCACCCGCCCTACACAACACATCTCTGCTGAGGATCCCCAGAACAAGGCTGGCTCACTGGAATCACAAAAGTACAGCTGCAGGAAGTTTGATAATTAAACGGCAATATGGACAGGGATTAGAAGTTCTTGGCAATTACTACTACTACTACTACTACTACAATTATTACTATGATCATAAATGTTCTTTTCTAAGTATTTCCACTTCTTAATTCTCTTTTACCTTTTTATATTTACTTATTTGCCAAGACTTATTGTAGAGCCACGATACGAGGAGCGATAAAGTGGCGAGAAAGAGACTCAAGGAAATGAAGTATAGTGAAGCAGAAGAGAATCCCACAAGATAAGAGGAAAAGATAAGACAACAGTTACAGGAGATACAGTAGCATATAAGAGCGAGAGAGAGAGAGAGAGAGAGAGAGAGAGAGAGAGAGAGAGAGAGAGAGAGAGAGAGAGAGAGAGAGAGAGAGAGAGAGAGAGAGAGAGAGAGAGAGAGAGAGAGAGAGAGAGAGAGAGAGAGAGAGAGAGACGAAAACATTCAGTGAAGCTCAAATAACTGGGATTCCAAACTTTGACACACATACACCCACACACATACACACACACACACACACACACACACACACACACACACACACACACACACACACACACGTCACCACCATCCACTCTGCCAGACTTAACTCTGCCATTCTTTTGCTACACCTCTACAGCCTTCCAATTAAACAAACACACACACACACACACACACACACACACACACACACACACACACACACCTGCAGACTGACTGTGATATAGGTTTAAACTTTTCCTTTTAATCCTCTTTCAATTGCCTCCATCCGCGGTAACAGTGGATGGGAGTATGAGAGAGAGAGAGAGAGAGAGAGAGAGAGAGAGAGAGAGAGAGAGAGAGAGAGAGAGAGATGCAGTCAACGTTCTTCACAACAGACAACAATTATAGAGCTAACTTTCATCTATTACAGAGAGAGAGAGAGAGAGAGAGAGAGAGAGAGAGAGAGAGAGAGAGAGAGAGAGAGAGAGAGAGAGAGAGAGAGAGAGAGAGAGAGAGAGAGAGAGAGAGAGAGAGAGAGAATCTCTCGCAGGAGACAAACCAGCCGCCCCCGCAGCCACAAGTGAGGAATCAACAGCCGCCCCCTCGCAGACAGGGACAGAAAAACTGTGCTGACAGGCCTGGAGACAGACCTGCCGGTGGGAATCAGGGCAGTTACGGAAGACAGCGACAGAACAAGTGTTCATTCTGTCATCGGCCGGGTCACACAGACTAACGTGCGAATATTGCAGTGGTCGATTCCACACATCGCAAACTTGTCGTGAGCTTCTGGCTGATAGGAGGCACCAGGACTTAATTGAGGCTTTTCGCTTGTGCAGCCAGGAAACACTTGCGCATATAAGAGGAGCTACCTGGCGATCTCCGCCTCACGCCCATCCCTCCAACCAGCAACCCGAACGTCACCACCATATCGCACAGGCTCACGCCCACGGCATCAACTACCCTCGGGTATAACGTTGCCTTCCCGCCACAACACCATGAGGCAACGCGCATCTACCAACAGTGCACTGCGCATTGTGTCGGCCAACGTGCGTGGTTTTCACACTAATGTTGGTGAACTAACGCACAGGTTCGTCCGTACAAATAAGCCCGACCTCGTATTTGTGACAGAGACCTTTCTGGACGACAATATACCATCCACCTACGCCAGGATACAGGGTTATTCCACCTGGATTAGGAAGGATCGGTCAACGCAAGGTGGCGGCGTTGCTCTGTCACAAAACATCTCTAGACCTCATAGTTGTGGATACGCCCATCCCTGAACATCTAGAGTTGATAATATTCAAAATAAAAGGCGACGGGAGACGAGGCATTTTATGTATGGGCTGTTACAGACCTCCAACGCAATGAACTGTATTGATTGGTTTTATTACAGAGAACATTGATCACCTCATGACAGTCCATCAGTGCGATAATGTGTTAATTCTTGGTGACCTGAACCCACCGGGAAAAAAGAATGCCTTTGAGTCCCTACTAACTGTGTTTGACCTGCAGTACCACGTCACCTTCCCCACCCACCGCTCTGGCTCATCACTCTAGAGATGTACCGATACCAAAATTTTGGCCGATTCCGATACCGATACCGATACCACCGCTCACCGCTACCGATACCGATACCACCGATACCGATACTACTATAGTGATTACTGCACTGGACACCAGGATGAGTTGGTGGACGGCGAGCGTTATCAGATGGGAGGCTTTGTTTTGGGGGATGCTGTAAGTCCTTCTGAGAACGTTTGTGAAATAGGAGCAATTCTAGAAGCTTTTTGAAGCCATTTGCAAAGGTAAATTACTCAGTAATTGGAATGAATATCTTCTCAGTCTTCTGATTCTTGTCAGTTATTTTAAATTCTTACTTCTTACTCCTTTAGCGACCATTTGGTCTTGTGCATTTTCATTATTAATTTTATTGACGATATTTTGGCGATCAAAAATATTTTTAAAATTATTAAAATTGTAAAACAGACACAAAATATTAGCAAAAGAAACTCATTTTGTTGTGTATGTTTCTCTTTAATTAAATCTGACATCCTTTGATATTAATTCATTAGACATTAGTAGACCAATTCAGAAAAATGAGCTTTCACCTAATCTTTTCAATTAAATAGAAAAAGTTTAGTTTATTCTAAATTTCTAGTGTATTGCTATGATCTTAAATAATTAATATGCAACAAATTATACACAATGCACATGATTACAAAACAGAATCGTTACTTTCTTAGTTATGGAATTTTTACATCCTTAGGTTAACACAAGTAACTCAAAAATTAAACTTGCATTAAAATTAATATACATATATAATTCGAGCTTCCACCTATTCCAGTATGATATCTTGGAAAAGGCTACCACTAGCACTGTTAATTATAAATCAAATAAGAATATGCTGTTATTTACAATAATGCAAAATGCCTAACTATATATATATATATATATATATATATATATATATATATATATATATATATATATATATATATATATATATATATATATATATATATATATATACCAAATCATTTTGTTGGATTCTCAATATCTGAAGTTTGACATTCTTAGATTATAGTTAAAAACATAAGCTTTTCACCTGTGTGAACTTTGTGTGGGTGGAGGAGCAGCGTCTGACTGAGAGACAGTGAGAATGCGTGGTGACTCATGACCGACCGTGTGACAGGATGCCGGAGTTCAGCCTATACGCGTTTCATACACGTCCAATTTAGAGGTTGTGGCTTATTACCACAGAAAACAGTATTCTATGACATACGGTAATCACCACGGAAACTTAATACGCCGTATTATATTAATTTGGTATCATCAATATCTTATATCGAATATATCACTAAGTAGTAAATTCCTTTTAGGTATCGGAAGTATCGGCATAAAATAAGCCGATACCGATACCGATACCCAAAAATGGGCCGATACCGCCGATTCCGATACCGATACCGATGCATCGGTACATCTGGGGTCTACTTGGCTGTGTGAAGTGCGCGACAGTGACACACACGATTAAGTGGTATCATTCTAAGTGAGCGATAGTGACGCTCGAATAGAGAGTGATATATGGAAAGTGACAGTGACACGTATATGTATATGTTGTATTCCATGTGAGTGATAGAGACACTTTTAATCATATGTGTAGTGAGTGACAGTGACACTTTTAATCATATGTGTAGTGAGTGACAGTGACACTTTTAATCATATGTGTAGTGAGTGACAGTGACACTTTTAATCATATGTGTAGTGAGCGACAGTGACACTTTTCATCATATGTGTAGTGAGTGACAGTGACACTTTTCATCATATGTGTAGTGAGTGACAGTGACACTAACAAATATCACTATGTATTACAAATATGTATATAGTGTTTATTATTTTTAAGTATTTACAGAGGTTAGGTTTTAAGATTGCATGCATTCACAATGCTAAAATAACGCGCCTCTTCCATACCAATTATCGCATCATTGTATATAAAAGAGAGAGAGAGAGAGAGAGAGAGAGAGAGAGAGAGAGAGAGAGAGAGAGAGAGAGAGAGAGAGAGAGAGAGAGAGAGAGAGAGAGAGAGAGAGAGAGAGAGAGAGAGAGAGAGAGAACGAAACAACAACGAGGACGACGAAGACAACAGAAGAAGAAGAAGAAGAAGAAGAAGAAGAAGAAGAAGAAGAAGAAGAAGAAGAAGAAGAAGAAGAAGAAGAAGAAGAAGAAAATAAGAAAAGAAAAGAAAAGAAGAAATTGAAGAAAAAGAAAAAGAACAAGAACAATAGCAAAAACAACAAGAAACAGAAGACGAAGAAGAAGAAGAAGACGAAGAAGAAGAAGAAGAAGAAGAAGAAGAAGAAGAAGAAGAAGAAGACACAGCAGAACACACAATGCATGGCTGGATCACTTTAGGTTCCAGTCAGGGACAGAAACTGGAGATAACCTTTAGGGAGAAAATATTACGTGGAAAAAATTATGACAGAGTAGACACAAGACTTGAAAGAGCAAGGCTAGTCCTCCTCCTCCTCCTCCTCCTCCTCCTCTTCTTCTACCACTACTATTTCTTCATCATCATCTTCTTCTTCTTCTTCTTCTTCTTCTTCTTCTTCTTCTTCTTCTTCTTCTTCTTCCTCCTCCTCCTCCTCCTGCTCTTTAACAGGTTGGCATTGTTTACACGAGAAAAAGATAAATAACTCTAGAAAAAAAACTTTACTAATAGGAAGATAAGGTCGTGATGAGGAGGTAGATGTGAGAGATCAATAATAACAAAGGCAAAAGAAAATGAAAAGGAGAAAGAAAAAGAAAAGAGAAAAGAAAAAAAGAAAAGAAAAAAGAGAAAAGAAAGAGAAAAAGAAAAGAGAAAAGATCAATGTATACAAAAAACGAACTAACGAACGAACAAATAAGTGAATAAATAATGTGAAAAGAAAAGGAAAAGAAAAAGAAAAAAGAAAGGGAAAAGAAAGAGAAAAAGAAAAAGAAAAAAAAGAAAAAAAGAAAAGGTCAGTGAATACAAAAACGAATAAACGAACGAACAAATAAATGAACGAATAATGTGGAAGAAACGAAAAAGAAAAAAAAAAGTGAGGCCAATTTACTTTCACAGGTGGCTTGGCAATTTGCATGAATGATAAAAATTTCGATAATTTACTGTCATTTATTTGTAGCGCCTCATTAGCTGCTCATATTAAGCTGCCAATACGTCAGCACAACACGGAACTGTTACTACTACTGTTGTTGTTGTTGTTGTTGCTTTTATGTAAGAGGGGAAGCTGGCCAAAGGAAAAAAAAAAAAAAGAAGGAAGGGGGAGGCATTTGGTTGCTAGCCCCCTTAAGGTCTGAAAGAGTTAGCAGAAGGAAAGGGATAAATGTCTTGAAATCTCACTCTTGTTGTTGTTGTTGTTAGGTAAGAGAAGAAAGCTGGCCAAAAAAAAAAAAAAAAAAAAAAAAACTCGCTAGTTCCCTGCAGGTCCGAGACTCAGCTGAAAGAGAGATAAATGTGTTAAAACTCCCTCCTGTTGCTAATGTTGTTGCTTGTTGTTGTTTTTATTGTCGTTGTTGTTGTTGTGTACACTTCCAAGGATATCACGCACCTACCTTATTCCTGCACTTATTTACAACATTTTGTTCTTCACTCTCTTTGAACTGATATCTAACCAAATTTCAGTGAACCTACAATCCATTTAGTCATTTGGGATCGTTACTTCAATTTTTTTTTTTTTTATGTAAGAGGGGAAAGCTGGCCAAGAGTAACAAAAAAAAAAAGTATCACTTACGTAGTTGCCAGCTTACAAAGTTAGTCAGTGCTGTGGCTGTGGGTGTGTTGGGCTTCATTGTGACAGTCGTGACATGTACCAGCGATTCATCGGCATACGGTGACCTCTCACGCAACATCGCATGGAAAAATTCAAGATGTTCGTATGTCACCATGGTGTAATAAAAGACTTGTGGACATCCTCACTGCCAGTAACTTCTTCACACACCACTCGTAACACACAGTCATTGGTCTCAGGTCAAGATTCACAAACAACTCATAGTAATGTCACCAGCACCATAAGATACCCTTTACAAACCCATAAAATTTTAATTAGAGTATCTTTAATCCCTTCAGTACCATGACGCGTTTCCATATTCATTCTGCTTACTATTTAGTGGTTTTATACAGGTTCAGAAACTCATATGGGGGATTAAAATAGTAAAGACTGGCCTTCAATCTTCTGACCTCCATAGACTCTTCCTAATATCAATAAAATGGTCTAATCGTACACAAACCTCAAGACAAAAATCCTGGTACTGAAGGGATTAAGAGCACAGTGGAAGAAAGACGGAGAAGCGCTTGAAAATAGAATCCTTAGTAATTATACTCTTAGCATATGTTTGTATTCCTCTCAAGCTAAACGTTTTCTGTAAACAACCCATTCTCTTATCACTGCGCACTTCAACATCAGCGGGAGCCCATCCATCACTGTCCATACTGCCATGAATAGAAAACTAAGCGATCACTCTCTTCTCTTTCAGCCAATGGAGAAAAGTACAAGGAATGGGCAAGCCTCTCTCATGTGGCGAGCGACGGGTAGCGGGTGGCGGGCGGGAGGGTATCTAGTGCTTGTAATGATCAAAGTGCAACAAAATGCCAGCGATTATGATACAGGTACACAGAGCCAGTGTTACCTGGAGAGAGAGAGAGAGAGAGAGAGAGAGAGAGAGAGAGAGAGAGAGTCCATTTATTAAAGAGAAACACCTCCCATAAAGAGGACAATGGAGGAATTAGCTTAACGCGTCAGCTTAAATGCCATTAGATTAAAAAGAGAAAGAAAAAGAAAAGAGGAGCCATTAGTGTGCTGTTTTTCTCTCAGTCTTTAGAAAACTTTCCACACTCCGGGATGTTAAAAAATGCCTCCTAATTATTCCCTTCCATTTTACTTTCATCCTTCCTCCTCCTCCTCCTCCTCCTCCTCCTCCTCCTCTTGTTCATTCTCTTTTTCTTTTTTTTTTCTCCTTTTGCTTCTTCTTCTTCTTCTTCTTCTCCTTTCATCCCTTTCATCCCAACTCTAATCCCTCATTCCATACATCTATATTATTTAGTTTCATGCATCATCTCTCTCTATCATCTCTCTCTCTCTCTCTCTCTCTCTCTCTCTCTCTCTCTCTCTGAGCAAAAATGTTATCAGTTCTCGTTTCAATTATTGTTCCGATGTAATGGTTATGTATTCATTTGCACTGGGGCCTATTTCTATCCTTTTTTATTGATATGTGTTCTCTCTCTCTCTCTCTCTCTCTCTCTCTCTCTCTCTCTCTCTCTCTGGTGAAAGGAAGGTATCAATACACGTGAAAAGAGAGAGAGAGAGAGAGAGAGAGAGAGAGAGAGAGAGAGAGAGAGAGAGAATACCGTTTCTTTTTATCAGTAAATCATTAAAGAGAGATTTACTGATTACGTTAAAAGCAGCGAGCATAAACTAGTTTAAAACACACACACACTCTCTCTCTCTCTCTCTCTCTCTCTCTCTCTCGCAGCTTTTCAACAGGCACACATTCCAGGTATAGGCAGGTTATCAATCCATTGTTCCCTCCCCTGCATAGCCTAGCGCCTCTTGCCGAGCCCCGTTCACAACACAAAAGGCTGCCCGCGATACGTTTATTGTTGCTGTCACTTATGCGATGCTCTCTCCACAACCTCGCTGCAAATTCACGCCTTTTCAACGGGACTACAAATAAGCAACTTTGTTTTTGCGTTTAAATCCTTGAATACCATGACGCGTTACCATATTCATTCTGTTTACTATTTGGTGATTCTATACAGCTTCAGAAACATGTGTGGGGACATTAAAACAGTGAAGACTCTGGCCATTAATTTTCTGGCCTCCATAGATACTTCCTAATGTCAATAAAATGGTCTAATCGTACACAAATCTCAAGGTGAAAATGTGTCCCAGTATTGAAGGGGTTAAATCTCGTTATTTCTCGAACGTTTTCTTATTGAACGGTACAGAAACAATAGAGTAACGTAAGATAGCTTTTCTTCTTTACTATAGTTACTATCGTTAAAAGCATCCACTCTCATTATTGGTTAGGTATGCAAATAGTTTTTCCAGGAGTTTGTTTTTCGATGTGCTTCATGGAACTTCGCTCATTGTCTCCTCTTCTGTGTATAGTTTGTACGTGGAAGAGTCACACACTACCTAGTTCTTGGATATCAAACATGCCTCTCTCTCGTCTGGTTCATGTAAAGGAATACGAGGATGAAGAAGTGAATACAAGGGCAGTCATTCACACAACGGTTCTGCATCATTAGTGTGGGGAGAGAGAGAGAGAGAGAGAGAGAGAGAGAGAGAGAGAGAGAGAGAGAGAGAGAGAGAGAGAGAGAGAGAGAGAGAGAGAGAGAGAGAGAGAACCACCATGAGAGCCAGAATAATAATCTCTCAAATAAAAACTTTTGAAAACACTCAGAAGGAAAAGAACCAAGCGTTTCAAATCACGGAAGTTTAGTGCAAAGTTTCGACATCACTTTTTCCCACATTCCTCGAAATAAACTTTCCCTTCTTTTCTTCCCTCCTTGACGACCCAACACTAAACTCAATATCAACCTTTCAAAAAAAAAAAAAATAAATAAATAAATAAATAAATAAATAAAAAAAAAAAAAAAAAGTGCTCCTGTATCTTTTTTTTTTTTTATATACGACACCTCTCCTTTTCTGGGCTTCAGGGGACAATACAAGACATACGGTGTGACGCCAGCTCGGTTATCAGACACTAAGCTCAATGATATCAACGTTTCACACACACACACAAAAAAAAAAAGTGTTTCTGTACCTTTTTTATATACGACACCTCTATCTTTTTCCGGGCTTCAGGGGGCAATACAAGACGTGCAGAGTGACGCCAGCTCGGTATCAGAAAGACGCCATGGTGAGGAAGACTTAAGAGGCTTTCCCGGCATGAGCAACCCGCCCACAGCCCGCCTTTCCTGACCCAAGTGGAAGAAAACTGATGCTATTCTTGCTATGTGTCGTTTGAAGGCAATAGCATGCAAGTACACAGATCAGTGAACTATTAGAGTAACAATTATAACGTTAGGATGATGAAAGAAGGTAAGGGGAGGAAGAGAAAGCTAGACACTAAGGTTCCTATTCTAAAACGCTTCCACGACACGTTTCCACTATTTGTAAAGGTTCCAGTTTAACCCCTTCGGTACCATGACTCATTTCCATATTCATTCAGCTTACTATTTGGTGATTTTCTACAGGTTCAGAAATTAATGTGGGGGAGTAAAATAGTGAAGCCTGTACCCATTAATCTTTTGACGTCCATAGACCCTTTCTAATGTAAATAAAATGGCCTAATCGTACACAAATCTCAAGGTAAAAATATAAACCTCGTATTGAAGGGGATTAAGGTACACGGGTTCTACAGGATGTATTAATGGTTGTAGTGGGAAATCAACGTCATTTCTGCGTTATTAAAAGGAAATACTCTCTTCAGAATCCGACTAGTCATCTCAGTGGCCTTAGAAGATAGTCGTGGTAAGAGAATAAAGTGTTTCTCAATACGATCCTGAAGCTCAAGACTAAACAAGCAGGTAGAGCGTCAAAACAGTATATATTCTGTGAAGGAGCAAGGCGTGACAGGTGGAAGTAAAGCAATGCACTGAAATGTAACCGTGACCAAATCTAACCAAAGCTATATCTAATGAAACCTAACCTGGCCAACCTATAACTTTAACATAACAAAACCTTACCTAAATTGATGATGATAATGATGATGATGATAACTAAAACTGTAATAAAGATAACTATGTTGATGACGACGATGAAGAAGGAGGAGGAGGAGGAGGAGGAGGAGGAGGAGGAGGAGGAGGAGGAGGAGGAGGAGGAGGAGGAGGAGGAGAACAACAACAATAATAATAATAATAATAATAATAATAATAATAATAATAATAATAATAATAATAATAAGAAGAAGAAGAAGAAGAAGAAGAAGAAAAGAAAAAGAAGAAGAAGAAGAAGAAGAAGAAGAAGAAGAAGAAAAAAGAAGAACAACAAGAGGAACAAAAAAAAGAAAATAATACAAAAAGAAAAAAAAAAAAAGAGGAAACAAAAAAACTGAAGAAAAATAAATAGAAAAAAGAAAAAATAAAGAAAAAGAAATAGAAAAAGACAAAGAAGAAAGAAGAAGAAGGCGAAGAAGCGGACACTGCACAAATGTTCCACTGCGGCAGGAGACTCGAGGCCCCACTGGAAGCAAATTGGCTGGCTAGATTGGAACTCTGGAGCCATTTTCCATTCAACTTTTTGATAAGAGAAGGGAAATTAGGCGAGCTTTTTCTTCATTCTCCTCAGCTTTTATTTTGTTTTTTCTCTTTTATTTTACCAGTCATTTGCTATTATTATTATTATCATTAGTGGTGGTGGTAGTAGTAGTAGTAGTAGTCATTTATCAGTATTCATTTATTTATTCATCTTATCATCAATACATTCTTTTCATATTTCACATTTATAGTCATTCAGAAAATACATGCATAAAAATTTTCTTAGGAAGTAAAAATGTGTCGTGTTTATTTTTCTTTTATTAATTCATTTTTCCCCGTGATAAATTCAATCACTATAACTTCCATCACTATTACGAGTTTCTTTTCTTTTTTTTTTTTTTTTTGTTATCTATTTCAATTAATTGCTTTATTTTTTTTTTCATTTTTATTCATGTTTTGTATTACTTGAGGAAAAAAAAAGTTATGTAACGAATGTCGCATGGCGTCCATCAATACTTCATTTATTTATTCATTTTCACCATTATTGCATCTCTCTCTCTCTCTCTCTCTCTCTCTCTCTCTCTCTCTCTCTCTCTCTCTCTCTCTCTCCCTCTGAATTCTTGCTCTCTTCCACTATCATCGCTATCCACTATTCATTACGTCAATCTCTCTCTCTCTCTCTCTCTCTCTCTCTCTCTCTCTCTCTCTCTCTCTCTCTCTCTCTTCTTCTTCTTCTTTTTCTTCCATCAGTCAATCTATCTCTCATTCTCTCTTCCTTTTTATTTTCCATCTCTTGTATCCCTATCGGAAAAAAAAATAATAATGCATTTAAGCGAGGGAGGAGGCGGCGCGGCAATCACCCAATCACCCAGCGTGCATTGAAGGCTAAAGGCGGTGTCACACTACCACTTTTTCCGTCTACTTTTTCCGTCGTTTTTCAGAAAATCGACAATATTTTTGGTGCGGCCTGTCACACACAAACGGTGTTTCGTCGTCACTTTCCGTCGTCACTTCCCGCCAACACAATGTAAACACAAACATGGAGGCCACGCTGCGGCAAAGATACGCTGCTCTGAACGTAATACTGTGTATTACGAAACTTAGATGAGCTAAACAAGCCAAAAAGCGTGCATGGATGCGTTCATGGTTAGTGGTAGAACCAATGCACGTAGAAGCAGGTTGAGGAGACGCGGCAAGTCTTGTGGTCTTGGTCTTGGTATGTAAACAAAGGCGGAAAATTTGCAGACGGAAACGATCCCTATCGTCTGACAAATTCATGCGATAAGTTCGTGCGGAACGTTGAAAAATCGACGAAATCGCATTAATCGACGGAAAAAGTGCTAGTGTGACACCGCCTTAAGCGAGCGTCCCTTCATCCCTACCTGCCTTCCGCCCCTATTCACAAACATTTTACTCTCTCACCACGGTAACTTTCTAAGGCCAGAGAGACGACTACCCGAGTTTTCATGATAGTTTCTCCTTTTGATTAACCCCTTCAGTGCTATGACGAGTCTTCATATTCATTCTGCTTACTATTCGTGATTTTATACAGCTTCAGAAACTTATATGGGAATTGAAATAGTGAAGATTCTGGCCATAAATCTTCTGACCTCCATAGATTCTTCCTAATGTCAGTAAAATCGTCTAATCACACCTAAAACTTATGGTATAAATGCCTTCCAGTAATGAAGGGGTTAAGTAGAAATCCTGCCAATCCATCACCAGAACCCATTACAATACCATTAAAAGCATGAGTATCTTCAACTAGAGCGTTTGGAAAGCAGTGATGGTAAGAGAGCGAATCGTTTCAGAATACGGACCAATTTCCTTCATCCCTTGAACTACAATCAGGGTTAGTGGATTCAGGATTAAGAGAAGTATACGCCCAGAAAAAATCTTTAGGCTCAGGTAGGGGAAAGGCTTGTAAATCTGCGAGTTAACTACAGCGAGTCATGCAAATAGCGAATCTAGCTCTTTTTTTTCTCCAATGTGATGTAAACAAGGAAGGATAAACACAAGAGGGTGATTCAGAACATGAACGAGCATGAGGGGATGTAATATTGATCCTTACTGACGCGATGAATTACACACACGCAACGTACACACACACACACACACACACACACACACACACACACACACACACACACACACACACACACACACACACACACCAGAATTATTGATCTTAGTAGCTACACTTTAAATTCGCTCTACCTAGTTTTTATTATTATTATTATTATTATTATTATTATTATTATTATTAGTAGTAGTAGTAGTAGTAGTAGTAGTAGTAGTAGTAGTAGTAGTAGTATAGACTGAACAATAATACTATTGATTTACTCATGATCTTATTGGTGAACCGTAAATAAATACAGGCCAATAGGAAGAAAAGTAAAGGAAAAGAAGAATAAAAAAAATAAATAATTAAGCAAAAATTCGGAAATAATGAAATAAAGATAAATTGACGAAACACGAAGGAAAAGAAGAAAAAGCAAAATTAAAGAGATGAAGAAAGAATAAACATGAGAATAAAGCAAAAAACAGAAGGAAAGAAATTTAAAATGTATAAAAACGAAGGTAATCATGACTGAATAAATGATAAAATAAATGAAATATAGATGAATAACAATCGACGAGCGATAACGAACGTGGCGTGCCAGTCCAGGCTCGTATTCTCAAACACTTCTGTCCTTCACCTCCACTGTGTCATAAAGACTATCTAAATATACACGAGTTCTTTAAAGTGTTTTATACGGTTCAGGAGGCAGAGTAACAAAATTTCTACATTATTAACTGAAGAAACATTCTTGAAAACCAAGCTAATCATCTCTATGGCCTCGGAAAATAGTCTTGAAAAGAAAGAAGAACGATTCTTAAGGTGTTTTTTTTACGGTTCTAGAGGCCAAATGACAAGATTTATCAACTGGAGAAACACTCTTGAAAATTCAGTTAATCACCTCTGTGGCCTTGGAAAATAGTGGTGGTGAGAGAGCAATAATATAATAGGGATCCCCGAGCGCTCAGCAACGGATCAACAAAAGCACATCAATATAAAAGCAACAACGAGCATGTCAAAAGATGTCAGCATTGATGGGTCACTTCACAGGGGACGGCGGGAAGGAGGGCCACTTAAGTTTCTCCTTCACCTGGCACTCAGAACAAACTCACACTCTCGCCCACACTCGTTCCCTCTCGTCGCCTTTCTCTTTAGGAGCGTACTGTGGCGTAAGATAGGTGGTGGTGGTGGTGGTGGTGGTGCTGGTGGTGGTATTGGTGGTGGTGGTGGTGGTGGTGGTGGTGGTGGTGGTGGTGGTGGTGGTGGTGGTTGTGATGGTGGTGGTGGCAGCTGTAGTAATGGTGGTGGTGGTAAGAGTAATGATAACGGTGGTGGTAGTAGTAGTAGTAGTAGTAGTAGTAGTAGTAGTAGTAGTAGTAGTAGTAGTAGTGGTGGAGTGAGTAGTAGTAAGAGTAAGAGTAGTAGAGTAGTAGTAGTAGTAAGAGTAAGAGGTGGAGTAGTAGTGTAAGAGCAAGAGTAAGTAAGAGTGATAGAGTAGAGTAAGAGTAATAGTAGTAGTAGTAGTAGTAGTAGTAGTAGTAGTAGTAGTAGTAGTAGTAGTAGTAGTAGTAGTAGTAGTAGTAGTAGTAGTAGTAGTAGTAGTAGCAGCAGCAGCAGAAGGTAGCTAATAACACCTGAGGCGTTCTTATAATAGGTACAATCATGAAGACCAGTCGGCAGGTGTTGTTATTCTCTTTACTACACATTTTATGAGGATCCTTCGTATTTTTTCGATTTATATTGTTCTTAATGCTGGTAATAAAAATAACCACAATTACGGTGAATAATAGTAGTAGCTAGTAGTAGTAGAAGTAGTAGTAGTAGTAGTAGTAGTAGTAGTAGTAGTAGTAGTAGTAGTAGTAGTAGTAAGTAATAATAATAATAATAATAATAATAATAATAATAATAATAATAATAAGAAGAAGAAGAAGAAGAAGAAGAAGAAGAAGAAGATGAAGATGAAGATGATGATGATGATGATGATGATGAAGATGAAGAAGAAGAAGAAGAAGAAGAAGAAGAAGAAGAAAAAGAAGTAAAAGATGATGATGATGAAAAATGAGGATGAGAAAGATGAGAAAGAGAAATAAAATGATAAGGACATTAAAGATACAACAACAACAACAACAACAACAACAATCTCCAATAAGGAACAGGATATGAGTCACCCCACGTTAGCAATACATTCTTTTCACGTGTAGTCGTTCATAGACAGCCACCTGGTGCACGAGTGGAGAGCGACAGAGCAAGGCGGTCACCACACACACA
>NC_059302.1:21418422-21460922 GCF_017591435.1 Portunus trituberculatus | reverse complement strand
GTCCAGTCTTGTCCTGTGTGTGTGTGTGTGTGTGTGTGTGTGTGTGTGTGTGTGTGTGTGTGTGTGTGTGTGTGTGTGTGAGGCAGCACCACAACTAACACTCCTTTAAGTATGAATGAATGCCTACCTAACAATAAGAAACACCACACTGGGAAGACCCTGCCCAGCACAGGTCAGTGCTGTCCTACTCATGAGCTTATCTGCTAGTAACACCAACACAATGAGGTAACAGCACTGCTTACTTACTCCAACTCCATTCTAAACAATTAATTTTCATCACTAGCCTTGCCTTCCTCCACCATTCACCACCATCACCACCACTGTCCTGGCCAACACCTGATAAACCCCAACTCTTTCAACCCCAATGGCTACAACATAAAAAGAAAGTAAACAACCCAAAAAAAGCCTTAACAGAGGAAGAGGACTTGGCGATGTATCACAAAGAAGTTATTGCCAGAATGTATGACTCAGTCTTGTTGGAAATATTAGGACGAGGAAGTGGTGGTGGTAGTGGTGGTGTTTGTGGGAGCAGCAGTGGACCGTGAGGAGCGTTTGCTGCTGGATTCATAGGCAGAGGTGGTGGTGGTGGTAGCTGCTGGTGTATTGGAGATGGATGAAGCATTGGTGGAGTTGGCTGTGGCATTGGCAGCACTGGAGGAAGATGTACTCTGTTTTTCATCAGATTTGTTGATGTCCCTTGTGCTCTGCTGGCCTTCAGATGGTGTCTTATCCTGAGGGAACAAAAATGACAAGTAGGGATCAATATCACACTTTCTTTTCATCAGAGATAATTCATACTAAAAGAACATAATTCATCCTGAGTGTCTCATATTACAGATATTCTTAGGATAAGTACAGTTCAATAAAATATAGTTATTTCAGCCTAAGAAAAATCCATAAGGCAGAATAGACTTAAACTTCCCCAAACAGATTTCTGGTGGTTTGTCCAAAGATTTACCTTGGCCTTCATTTCCTCCTTGGGATCCTTCAGTAACTTTTGTGTTGGCTTCCTGATGACCCGAGGCTTGAGCACCATGCGATTCACCAGACTCAGCACCTTTGGCTTCTTGATCACACGCCGGATGGTGGCAGAGCTGCCAGGGGGTCTGGGCCCGTCACCGCCGCCACCACCATCCTCCCTGCTCTTGCTGGCCTCCTCACCTCCATCACCACGGCTGCCTCCATTCTCTCGGCTGCTGAGCTTGGCTGAGCTGCTGCTGGCCTTGTTGGCTCCTCTCTTGGCTGTCAGTCGCTGGTACTCTGAAATAGTGACATGGTTTTTGGCTGCCCATACAATGATAAAACAACTCATGTTCAGTCTAATACTATAAGGCCACTTATCAAAAACAATGTGTGAGAAAGGGAAGGGAGGATAATGTAATTCAGATTTATTTTTGCACACACCACACCACGTTCTTAGTTAATGCAAGGGACATACTCACTTTTTAAAATCTTGTTCCGCTTCAGAGGGAGAGCTCTCCTGCGTGTCTTGTAGCCACCAAGCCTCCTTTTGGGGTCACCGAGGCGTGCTCTCTTGGTGACAGTGGACCTCTCACTTGAACGGGCCACCCTCTTACTCACTGGCCGTGCCCTGCTGCTTGGGGATGCTAGCCGCTTCCCTCCCTCAGACTTACGGGACTCTATCCACAGCCGCAGGTCTGTATGGCGCCGGCTGGTGGTCAGAAAACAGAAAAGTGGTGTACAGAAGTAGTATTCTCTTTCTAAAGGAAAACTGTGTGACAATATGTTCTCCAAAAAACATGATGAGAGAGAGAGAGAGAGAGAGAGAGAGAGAGAGAGAGAGAGAGAGAGAGAGAGAGAGAGAGAGAGAGAGAGAGAGAGAGAGAGAGAATGGAGGGGATAGAATCATAAATCAGAGCATGGAAAAAGAGAATGTAAGGAGGAATAACAAATGAAGACTTCCCAGAGGTGACAATCAAGAGTGAGGACTGGTTATGAACAAGCACCAGATATACAACACAAGCGAATTGGAAACAGAAGAAACCAAAAAATCCTTCTGAGGGCCTCATATTTTAAACTTCTACTTGTTCTTAATACATACTTTGACTCACCTACTGCTTCTCTTGTCCCTAGGAGATCCTGCCCTTCGTGTGGCTCGAGGCCTGAGTGTCGGACTCCTGCGGGATGTCTGTGAAGGTGAAGGTCCAAGTCGGTCCTCTATCCTTCTGCTTTTATCCCTCTCTCTGCTGTCTTCCCTCCTCCTGTCCCTGGTTAGATCTGTGCTTCTCACACTGCTCCTGGAGGCAGGAGGTGGAGTGCGGGGTCGTCTGTCCTTCTGGGTGGAGGACAGGTGGTTACTGGAGGTAGTGGCGGTTTCTTTGGATCCCCAGCCCCGGGAGCTGCTGTAGTGGTACTCAGAGTTTCGTTCTCCTGTTCGGGCTCGCTTGGAAGACTCGACGTCGTGTGTCTTCTCTCGTGAGCTGGCTAATCTTCGCTCTGGTTCCTTTCTCTTGTCTCTTTCTCCTCTGTTGTTCAGTTCGCTCCGGCTGATGGTTGGTGCCCTGGTGTCGCGTGTTGGGCTCCTCACTGCACTCCCCTTACTCACATACCTGGGAGAGCACCAACACTTCAATTCTTCCTAATAATACTGAATCCTTGAGGTGACCACTGTAATAAAGCTAAGACAGAATGCAACACTTCAATTCTTCCTAATAATACTGAATCCTTCTAGAGGTGACCACTGCAATAAGACTACAGTACAATATCTTAACACCTGTTTGTGGCTTAAATAAAGAGATAAGGTCCACTAACTCTATTAAGTTGTTGGAGTATATTTGATCTCAGAGCCATGAGTTAAACAAAGATGTCCATTTAGGGGAGAAGAATATTTTGGTCTACAAATTATCATGATAGAACTTGACAACCCTTATGTTATCTTTGGTACTTCTTTCCCTTACAAAGTCCTCTGTTAATATAAATACAACTTTTGTTCCTCACACTTCACTCTTCTCTTTGTTCTTGCATAATCAATGACTTCATTATTAAGCTCTCACAACTATGGGTCTGCATTTTTGGTCTCATTCAAGATCAGCTTTCACATTACACAGAATATAGCTGTGACAAATAAATATTACACTTCTGGAGGAAAAGATTCTCCACAAAATATAAGGATTAAGTATTGCATTTAACTCCATTATCAAACATGAACAAATCTACAAAGAACAAATTTCCACTGAGTCTCTCAAACCTGTCCTTGGACCTGGCCCGTTCAAAGCTCTGTTCTCGGCTCCCTCTGTATGATGCTCTGAGCTGGGGGCTCCGCGGGGAGGGGGGTCGCCTTGGAGGTGGTGATGGGGGGCGCCGGGGTGAAGCAGCTCTCCTGGCAGCTGGTGAAGGTGAGCGGTACTGAGAAGAGGAGGCCGGCGGAGTCCTTCTGTTACTGCCCGATGGATACCCTGACAAAAAGAAAATATATAAATTCTTGAAGGTTTTGCACTTTAGATCTTGTTATTGCACTATATTATAACAAAGTATTAAGGACAGTCTGCTCAACTCATAATTTGAATTCTGGACTCAAATCCCATGTCAGATGGAGATAATTTACACTTGTTTCCCTTCCAATTGCACTTCCTGTTCAAACAACACAAGTATGCAATGTATGTAAGCTGAGGAGCAGATTGCAAGCCTTGGAGAAGTAAAAAGCTAACAACCTTTGTCCTAAATATAATATATGGTTCTAAGGGTGAAGGCCTCATTCCCTTAAGAAAAAACTCAAAAAGACAAGACAGATAAATCAGCTGGCTCCAAAGAACGAGACAATCAATAAGTTAACATCACTGGTAAACTGACACTCACTTCTTGGACTGGCAGGATACCGGGCATAGCTGCGTGGCATGAGAGGCTGCGGCGAGGGCGGGGAGGGGGGCCTGATCCTAGGTGAGGTGGAGCGAAGGTCTCTTGGGTAGTGGCCAGGTGGACCATACACTACACTGTCCCCAATCACATATCTGAAGGCACATTGAAAATAGCTTCATTTGCTTTGTCTGGCAGAGAGAAACAACTATTTCCTAAGGGTCTGTACAATGCAAATCATAGACATCTCATTATTCACACTAAAACCTCAGCTACCTTCAGAGAGAGAGAGAGAGAGAGAGAGAGAGAGAGAGAGAGAGAGAGAGAGAGAGAGAGAGAGAGAGAGAGAGAGAGAGAGAGAGAGAGAGAGAGAGAGAGAGAGAGAGAGTGTGTGTGTGTGCCCACACCTGTTGAGGTACTGTCGTTGTGGAGAGCGTGGAGGTGAGTAGTGGCCATAGTTGCCATACGAGCCACTGGTAACGCCACGTAAGGGGGACCTGCAACACAATGATGTAACAGTAGGCAATATTTTCTCCTTACACCACTATCCTACTAAAGCATCAAAAAACCTTCAATCCACCACTGACATCATCCTGGACACATCAATAAGGCAATAACTAGTAGATAAATGAACCAAGATAGAGAGGCAAGGACAGATCAAACTTGACGACATCTTTTTCACAAACTAATGTCCGTATTCAGAAATGCTTTGCTCTCCCATCATGACTATTTTCCAAGGCCCTATATAGAGATAATTAGCGGGGTTTTCAAGAATGTTTCTCCAGTTAATAAAGCAGAAATCTTATCACTCTGTTCCTAGAATCATAAAAACACCTTAAAAATTTCATGTAAATTCAAATAAAGCCTTTTGAAATAGTGGGTGTGAAGCATGAAGTTTGAAAATACGAGCCTAAGTGTAACCCTTCTTACCTGCTGGTGGAACATGCAGGTGGAGATGTGTAGTCTCTGTAGGCTCGTCGGTTGTCCTCTGGGTACAGTCTGCTCCTGGGACCCAACTTGGTGTCTGAGTAGCCTCCTGATGAAAGCTTGTCCCTTGGATGAAGGGGAACTTGGCTCATTTTGTCCAAGCTGTTGTAACTGGTAGGAGTCAACTTTTCAGACTCATAGTTCAACTTGTCTGCACTCCCATAGCTTCCTGTACCTCCTCTACTTCTATAGCTGCTTCCATAAGCCCCATATGAATTGTATGAGGTGAAGGGACTATAGGATGCTAGAGAGCTCGAGGAGTAGTAAGCACTTCCTTCATGACGCATGGAAGTGGAGGAAGAGTACCGTCCTGAAGACTTTTCTGGAGGATAAGGATCGTAGTCGTCTGCGTATTTCTTGCCTACATATTTGGTGTCTGCATAGGGTGGAGGAGGAGGAGAGGAACCAGTGAGATATTTGTCAGGGTACCTGGTCTTCTCTCCAGGATATGAGGAGCCCAAAAATGTGTGGTGGTGGAGGTGTGAGTCCTTGTTGTTGTACCTGTCTCCACTTGGATAATGCACCTCTCTAGTGCCTTTGTATTCCCTGCTACTCTCACTGCCGTAGGTGTCACCTTTACTGGAGTACTTATTGCCACCACTGCTACTGTTACTGTTGTTTGGCACTTTCTCACTGCCCACTTTGCGCACAGAGGAACTTTTGTACTTGTCGTCAGAGTAAGCTTTAGGTGGAGGGTAGGAGGAGGAGGAGGACTTGGCATATGTTTTGTCATAGGTGTGGTGGTCATCATAGGATCTGGAGGGTGGAGCTTTGGAGGACACTGATGAAGAGGGAATCTTGCGCACTGATGACTTGCGGGACCCCTGACTGGGCGGGGGTCCGGGAGGGGTATGGGGCCGGCTATAACGACTGGACATACTGGAAAGAAACACTGATGGTTTGCTTTTTGGTTTTTAAATGGAATCAAGATTAATAGACACAACACATAATTGGATGGTTTCAGGCCAATAAAAGGTCTTGGATCTTCTGTCAATACAACAATATAGCTTTAAGGAATTATGATTAATATGTGTATTGCCTAATCAATCACTGACTGTCACAACAAAATAAAGCAAGAATCAAAACTTTACTTTGCAGGCCATGTAGGGCAGCTGACAACAGCTGCCCTGCCAAGCAACACTGCCAAGGGAACATAATATATATATATATATATATATATATATATATATATATATATATATATATATATATATATATATATATATATATATATATATATATATATATAAAGTAAGAGACAAAGATGCAAGAGTAAGCAGCTTGTTTAAGCCATAAACAAGTTTAATCTTTAGCTTGAGTGAGACAAGATGCAACACTTGGTCTCATACATCATACTTTTGTTGTCTGAAACAGCAACTGTTTTAAGCCCCTAACCTTCCCATCACACAATCTAGAACAAGGAGTATATATAGCAACTTAACTTTCATGCCTGTTACAATACCTTTACACCAAATGTATTGAAAACATCCACATCTAAAATAATCATCTCAATAATCACAGGCATCTGTAAATCTGTGAATTCAAACATCCACCAATTCACCAATTCCACAGTTAGTGTGCATGTGTATTCACAGTCGCCTGCTGGTCACTTAGCCAGTCTTCCCAACTACAGAGCAAGCTCTTGAGTTCATAGACTGATCTTCAGGTAGGAATGAGACCACATCAAACTCCACACAATGGGTAAAGTGAGGCCACAATCCCTTGAGTTACATTCCATACCTACTTGCTGCTAAGTGAACAGGGGATACACATCTACCTTGCTGTGCCTGAGACTTGAACTCGGTCCTTCTCAGTTGTGAGTTAAAAGTGCTAACCACTACACTATACTACACTACACTACACGGTGTGTGTGTGTGTGTGTGTGTGTGTGTGTGTGTGTGTGTGTGTAATTCACTGTTTGATCTGTTGCAGTCTCTGATGAGACAGCCAGACATTACCCTGCGGATCGAGCTCAGAGCTCATTGTTTCCGATCTTCGGATAGGCCTGAGACCAGGCACACACCACACACCGGGACAACAAGGTCACAACTCCTTGATTTACATCCCGTACCTACTCACTGCTAGGTGAACAGGGGCTACACGTGAAAGGAGACACACCCAAATATCTCCACCCGGCCAGGAATCGAACCCCTGTCCTCTGGGTTGTAAAGCCAGCGCTCTAACTACTGAGCTACCACGCGTGTGTGTGTATGTGTATGTGTGTGTGTGTGTGTGTGTGTGTGTGTGTGTGTGTGTGTGTGTGTGTGTGTGTGTGTGTGTTTTGATCAGAATTTAGTATGAATTACAAAAAAATTTCACTGTCCTTAAAAAATATTCAAAGTTCACAATCTTTACACTGTTGTTGTTGTTATTACACTTTTGGCAGTGAAGCAGCTCACCTGAAGAAGTCCACGAGTTGATACACAATTCAGCAGTGATGAGGGTGCCTTCCTTGGCACTCTGTAGGGGAGGATGAAGAGAGTAGCAGCAGCATATGGAGCAGATGCAGTAGACTTGTGTTCTTCAGTCCTTACCCACCGGCCCAGCTAGAACCAGCACAGCCTAGACACTGGCACTGGCTGGTTGAGCCCCTGGGTGTGCCAGGAGCCAGTGGTGTGGCAGGCCGTGGTGATGGGCAGGAATGGGCCTCTGCCCCTGTCGTGCCCTGGGCACCAGGCAGGTGGTCCCTGGACTCGAAGAGACTCTTGGGAGGCACCTGTCATGGGCATCAGAAAGAGCACTGAGCTGCCTGGACACCCGGCCAACACTTGCCAGTGACCCAGGCAGCGTGTCACTGCCTACTGGCTGGCACCAGGCCAGACTCAACACCACTCACCACCATTTCACACACAACACTCAGGAAAAATTTAAAGAAAAAATAATTATTACACATTATCAAATTTTTTTTCCCATCGAAATCCTCATTTACTGCTTCACAATAACCGCGAGCACTCTGCCGCCAAATTTCCTCTCTTCTCGACTGAGGACAACAAATGCACGAAATGCTCAATGCACAACACCACTCGCAAAGCACATCCCCCGAGCCTTGCTACTCCTGCCGCTACTGCTGCTGCCACTGCTGCTGCTGCTGCTGCTGCTGCCACTGCTGCTACTGCTACTGCTGCTGCCCTAGCTGCACCTGCTGCTGCTAATGTTGCTGGAAGGTTCTCAGCAGTGTGGTGAGGTAAACTTAATATCTGGTAACTATTAATACTGAAAGAAATGAAAGGAAGATCTACAACTCAACAGAAAATGACACTTTCTTGATGCTAAACTGAGTGGAAGACAATATAGAAGCAAGAAACTTTCCAATATGTGTGTGTGTGAGAGAGAGAGAGAGAGAGAGAGAGAGAGAGAGAGAGAGAGAGAGAGAGAGAGAGAGAGAGAGAGAGAGAGAGAGAGAGAGAGAATTTTAGTCCTTTCCAATGCTGTTGTACCAGTGCTGTCATACACACACTGGCAGCATACTTAACATTAAACTACTGTGCCTCACACAACGCCATGTTCCTCGCTAAGACATTTAATCTACGACACTGAACAAAAAACACCATCCACAATTCATATTGTAGGTGCAGTGAACAGAATACTAAACCAATCTTACTCTCCTTTTTATGCATGTGGTCTATATCACTAGGAACATTGAAAACATATCCAAAAGAATAAAATATATAGTGTAATATAATATAAAAATATACTGCAAGTAACGAGTTATTGCCATCTGATGAACTTCCATTGCACTGATCTCTACACCACACAACTAGTGTTAGGCAATAGAAAAAAATAAAATAAAAAAAAGCAAATATTATTCATAGAGGAAAGAGAACATGTGAAGACCTGCAGTTTGTTACAGATCTGGCATCGTGTCTGTGGAGAATGAGCAGCGGGACACGAGGTGCTGGGTGTGAGGGTCTCAGCAGGCCAGACAAGCCTGAGCCAGGGAAGTTGTGGCTGGCCTTTCCTCAACCCACCGGGTATGAGACCAGCAGTTCCCTGGGAGCCTCTCCATACCCACTGGCTCCCACATGACTCACCCCGACTGCTCCTGGCGGACTGGAAATGGATAGCAGGTGAGGTGGTGACTCCAGGGAAGATGCAGGAGCCATGGCTCAAGCTGAAGGACAATCTCCGGTGAAAAATAATGGCGAGGCGTGGGCAGGAGCTAAGCGTGCTGGGGAGGCCAGAGCTCACTGCCAGAAGCTGCTGGTGCTGGCCAGGTGATGCCTGAGTGGACAGTAACACATCCCCTTCCAGCCACTGCCTCCGCCACCACCTGTGGCAGTGCGCTGAATGACCTTCACAGGCAGCCAGACAGGATGCAAATAAGTTTTGTTCCCGAGGAAGCAGTCTGACGAACGGTCGGTCTGTGAGGCCACGCGAGTGAAAGGCAAGAGCAGGGCTGTGGGAGGAAGGAGGGAGGATTGCCAGCACCTCCCACACTGGTCAGAACTGTTGCCAACTCAGACTGATCACTCTCCAGGGAGTGGGATGGTCAAGGTTCCCTCAGAGGTGCAGCAGCTGATGGTGCAGATGGCAGCAGTGGAGATGGTTGTCTGACGTACTCATGAAGTCAGACGTAGAGGCATGATGAGGGTCCCTCGCTGTGCCTAACCCCACCCTGTGTGTGCTGGCAGTAGGCTCAGTCATGCAACTGAGGCTTGCTGCACTGCCTGCCTGTTGGCAACCTTCTCCACAAGGAGAGGAAGGCAATAGGTCAGCTGTGGCTGAGGGTTTCTTGGTGACTGGAGGTTTGAGCCACAGGCCAAGAGCTGGACAGTTCCCTGAGAGAAGTGATGAGAAGAGGGTGATGTTTGGGATCGGCTGGGAAGAAGCAGCCCATGTATCAGGTAACCCCAATGAGCCCTCCCCAAGGCTGCTGCCTGCCAGGCTGTGGGGCTGCCCCCTTATGGGGGCAACACATGACCAGGGGGGGACAGGAGGGCACAGCCATACCATACATGGATGGGCTATTGGGCATGGCTGACCACTTGGCAACCTCCTGGGAATAAAATAGTTTATTACTCAAAATGACCTTAACAACAGTTCATAACACTCCTTTTCACATCATAATGGTTACAGCTTGTGTTGGCTGCCACAGCACAACAACTGGAGTCAAGCCTCATCCATATTAGTAAGTGATTCACTGAGTAAAGAAAAGAACAAATCTAAATGAACAAATAAGTATTAAATCATCATGAGATGACAAACCTCACTATAGGAAAGCATCAAGCTTAAGAGCTTCTCAAATAAGTTATTGGATTTATTTTTTTCTTTTTTCTAGTAAGGAGAAAATGCAATTTGTGATACATGTGGAGATGCTGCCTCTGGTTTAATAGGCAACCAACCACTTGCATGACTGTGTACCTATTACTAAATGTCTTCCACTAAGTTCCATGTTATTTTTACACAGCCATCACCATTCCTTACCTTCACACTGTCCTACAATGTCCTAATCAATCTGCAATCATTTACTGAAGTGCCTAGCTGAGATTTCAACTTGCCTTTCCAGTCATTACTTACAGTCTTCTCCACTCTCTAGGGCAGGTGAACTTCAACAAGGAATGCTGCCTTTGAGGATAAAAGCAAAACTCTAAAAGGAGCCTGTGAAGTGGATGGGAAATGTCCATTCTTGAAAAGTTACAACACCATTACCTTGTAGTTTCTTAATGTTCATCCTTGAAAGTGGGGAAATTTTCCCTTCTTAAAGAAATACCATTACTGCCCCTGCAAAGCATATACTGATATTTTAACAGCAGTTTTCCCACATTGTTTCAGTTTGTTTATTCTGCTACAATTTCATATTTAGATGACACACAACTTCACACATAAGGGGCTGGTAAAGTTCAAAGTACTTTGCTGTAAACTGACAAGCTGACACTGAACCAGTTATCATCACGGGCAAAAAACAACACATTGAGTAAGCCTTTCCTAGTTATTTACTCCTTGTAGAAACAAACCATGGTGAAGTCATAGAAGTCTTGTATTCCAGAGCCAGTGATAATCACCAATCATCATAAACACCAGCTGCCACATAGAGCGGAGTCCATTCAAACCCATACATACACATCCTTCAAGTAAAGATGTGTACACACATTCACACACACACACACACACACATATACACATACACATTTACATTCCTTGCTAGCTTAGGGATAACATACTAGCTTATGAATTAGTAGGCTGAGATATATCCCACTCAGGTATTCATGGATCAGTGGGGAAAAATAAAAAGAACTGCATGAGGGTGGGGTGAAAGGTCTCAGGTTTTCCCAGACTAGATCATGAGCTCTAAGTTCTCACTATGAAGGTAATAGTTGGCTATTATAAAAGAAAATATCTCTCATTCACACACACACACACACACACACACACACACACACACACACACACACACACACACGCATGGTAGCTCAGTGGTTAGAGCGCTGGCTTCACAAGCCAGAGGACCAGGGTTTGATTCCCCAGCTGGGAGGAGATATTTGGGTGTGTCTCCTTTCACGTGTAGCCCCTGTTCACCTAGTAGTGAGTAGGTACGGGATGTAAATCGAGGAGTTGTGACCTTGTTGTCCCGGTGTGTGGTGTGTGCCTGGTCTCAGGCTTATCCGAAGATCGGAAATAATGAACTCTGAGCTCGTTCCGTAGAGTAACGTCTGGCTGTCACGTCAGAGACTGCAGCAGATCAAACAGTGAAACACACACACACACACACACACACACACACACACACACACACACACACAGAGAGTCAAGAGGCAACTAATGCCTGTGCCTCTGGAAGCCACTAGGTTCTGGCTTGGAAAGCAGATGATCTGTTACCTTCCCCAGCTGACGAGTAGGTTGACTGGCTGGCTGGCCACACCCTCACTACATCTGCAGCTTCTCTGTAACATACAAAGGCATTGTATAAATGTCTTAGCTTGATTTGGAACAACTATTCAGGATATATTATAATATTATAAGGTAGCACTGCAATGGATCAGGAAAAAACTCAAGTAAATAGTGAGGCACAACTCAGACTGAAGTGTGTGTGTGTGTGTGTGTGTGTGTGTGTGTGTGTGTGTGTGTGTTTTGTGTATTACAGGGCCCGAGCTAAGCTCTCTGTGACCTGTCTCCTTGTCCATTCCTGTCATATCTCTCTTTCATCTGATTGACACACACCGCGTCAACGACATCACTGCTCAGTTTATTCCACTTATCAATGCTACGATGCGGGAAATTGTATTTTCTCACGTCATTTAGACAGATGTCCTTTATTAGCTTTTTTCCATGTCCTCGGAGATGATTACTTGTGGTCACCTTTATCAACTCTCTCTACCCAGTATGTCAATCTTGTTCACCAATTCATACATAGTTATCATGTCTCCTCTTGTTCTTCTCTCTTCTAATGTGGTCAGCCTCAGCTTCCTCAGTCTTTCCTCATAGTCTAATTCCCTGAGTCCTGGTACCATCCTTGTTGCCAGCCTCTGTACCCTTTCCACCTTCTTCACATTTTTCTTCATTTGCAGTGACCAGACACATGCTGCATATTCTAACTGGGGTCTTATTAAGGTACATAATATCTTCTTCATCATTCCTTCATCTAGGTAGTGGAATGCAAGGCCAATATTTTGAAGCATGTTGTATGTTTTCCAAAAAATCTTGTTAATGTGTTTCTCCGGTGACAAGGTGTTTTGCACGGTTACTCCTAAGTCTTTCTCCTCATTGGTCTCTTTAATTTTCTCATCACCCAGCCTGTAATCCCAGTTTGGTCTGTATCTACTTCTTCCCATTTTCATAACATGGGTCTTGTCTATATTAAATTCCATCTGCCACTCCTTACTCCACTCATATATTTTATCAAGATCTTCCTGTAACTTGTTACAATCTTCCACATTCTTTACTCTCCTCATAATTTTAGTATCGTCCGCAAACATGTTCATGTAACTGTCAATTCCTACTGGCATATCATTAACATAAATCAAAAACATGATGGGACCCAGCACTGACCCTTGTGGAACTCCACTGGTTACCTTCTTCCACTCGGACTTCCTTCCTCTCACCACTGTTCTCATTTCTCTTCCCATTAAGTAATTTTCCATCCATTTTGCTAGTTTATCATTTACTCCTCCAATCATCTTTAGTTTCCACATCAGTCTATTGTGTGGTACTTTATCAAAGGCCTTTCTCAAGTCCAGGTAGATAGCATCCACCCATCCCTCTCTATGTTGTAGTATGTCAGTCACTCTTGAATAAAAACATAATAAATTGGATACACACGATCTTCCTTTTCTGAAACCAAACTGCCTTTCACTCAGAATGTTTTCACTTTCTAGATACTCACTTAGCTTCAATTACTTCTTCACATACCTTGCACAATATACTAGTCAACGATACTGGTCTATAATTTAGTGGTTCCATTCTACTACCATTCTTATATATAGGCACAATGTCAGCTCTTTTCCACTCTTTCGGGACTAATCCTGTTAGTACGGAGGTTTCCACAATATCAAATACGGGGTTCAACAATTGATCCTTACATTCATTTAGCAACCTCCCAGATATGCCATCAGGCCCCATTGATTTATTAATATCCAGATTGCTTATAATTTTCCTTACATCTTCCTTAGTAACCATGATGTCCTGCATTTGCTTTATTTCCGTAGGTCTTCCTCCCATAAAATGCTCCTCCTTTGTAAACACTTTGCAAAAGTTGTCGTTCAAAATTTCAGCTATATCTCCAGCATCTTCATATACTTCTTCCCGTTTTTACCTTTTCTATTGCCTCCCTTTTATTTAGTTTTCCATTTATGAATTTGTAAAACATTTTGGGTCACTATCACAGTTTTCCACCACCCTCTGTTCATATTCCTTCTGTGCTGTTCTCCTTACTTCAACATATCTATTCCTTGCTGTTTTGTAGACTTCTCTTGATAATACATCACTGTTTTTCTTAAGTTTCTTCCATGCCTTTTCTTTGTTCTTTTTTGCTTCTTCACAATTTCTATTAAACCACTGTTTATTATTTAAAGTCCTCTTTCTGTGATATGGCACAAACTTTTTCACAGCAGTTATACAAATCCATAAATTTATCGTATTTCAATTGCATATCCCTTTCCTGGTATACCACGGACCAGTCAATTTCATTAAAGAACTCCCTTATATGGTTATAATTTGCCCTAGTATCATTTAATTTTTCCTCCCTGCGTTCCACAATCTTATTCGTGCTTAATTCCGTATCCAGCTCAAAGCTGTGTGTGTGTGTGTGTGTGTGTGTGTGTGTGTGTGTGTGTTTACCTATTTGTGATTTACAGGGCCTGAGCTTGGCTCTTTATGTCATGTCTCTTTGTCCACATTTATCAAGTTTGTCCTTCATCTGACTGACACTTGCCGCACACACCACCTCTCTACTCAATTTGTTCCATTTGTCAATGCCACGATATGGGAAGCTATACTTCTTGACATCTTTTAGTATTTTCATAGTTGAATGTTGGAAGACATCCTTACCAAGTCTTTTCCATCTAGGATATCCATTCCATTTACCATTTTATACATTGTTATCATATCTCCCCTCACTCTTCTTTCTTCTAACGTGGGTAAATCCAATCTTCTTAATCTCTCCTCATACGGCACCTCCATAAAACCTAGTATCATCCTCGTTCCCAATCACTGCACTCTTTCTAGTTTCTTCACGTGTTTCTTCATATGTGGTGACCATATCACCGCTGCATATTCCAACTTAGGTATAACTAAGGTGGTTAATATTTTCTTTATCATATTCTCATCTAAGTAGTTGAATGAGAATCCAATACTTTGGAGTGTGTTGTAAGATTTTCCAAATAGTATTCTATTAATGTGCTTTTCAGGTGATAAGTTGTTCTGTATAATCACTCCTAAGTCCTTTTCTTCACTGACTTAGTTATTATCTCTCTCCCCAGCTGGTACTACTTGTATGGTCTATATTTGCTTTTGCCCATTCTCATTACATGACTTATTAATGTTGAACTCCATCTGCCATTTTACACTCCAATTATATATCCTGTTGTGTGTGTAATTTCACCTCGGTCATCTGCTGGTCACCCAGCCAGTCTTCCCCATTATGGAGCGAGCTCAGAGCTCATAGACCGATCTTCGGGTAGGACTGAGACCACATCAACACATAACACACCGGGAAAGCGAGGCCACAATCCCTTGAGTTACATCCCGTACCTATTTACTGCTAGGTGAACAGGGGTTACACATTAAGAGGCTTGCCCATTTGCCTCGCTGCGCCGGGACTAGAACCCGGCCCTCTCGATTGTGAGTCGAGCGTGCTAACCACTACACTACGCGGTGTGTGTGTGTGTGTGTGTGTGATTCACTGTTTGATCTGCTGCAGTCTCTGACGAGACAGCCAGACGTTACCCTACGGAACGAGCTCAGAGCTCATTGCTCAGAGCTCATTATTTCCGATCTTTGGATAGGCCTGAGACCAGGCACACACCACACACCGGGACAACAAGGTCACAACTTCTCGATTTACATCCCGTACCTACTCACTGCTAGGTGAACAGGGGCTACACGTGAAAGGAGACACACCCAAATATCTCCACCCGGCCGGGGAATCGAACCCCGGTCCTCTGGCTTGTGAAGCCAGCGCTCTAACCACTGAGCTACCGGGCCGTGTGTGTGTGTGTGTGTTTCACTGTTTGATCTGATCTGCTGCAGTCTCTGACGAGACAGCCAGACATTACCCTACGGAACGAGTTCAGAGCTCATTATTTCCAATCTTCGGATAGACCTGAGACCAGGCACACACCACACACCGGGACAACAAGGTCACAACTCCTCGATTTACATCCCGTACCTACTCACTGCTAGGTGAACAGGGGCTACACGTGAAAGGAGACACACCCAAATATCTCCACCCGGCCGGGGAATCGAACCCCGGTCCTCTGGCTTGTGAAGCCAGCGCTCTAACCACTGAGCTACCGGGCCGTGTGTGTGTGTGTGTGTGTGTGTGTGTGTGTGTGTGTGTGTGTTTCACTGTTTGATCTGATCTGCTGCAGTCTCTGACGAGACAGCCAGACATTACCCTACGGAACGAGTTCAGAGCTCATTATTTCCAATCTTCGGATAGACCTGAGACCAGGCACACACCACACACCGGGACAACAAGGTCACAACTCCTCGATTTACATCCCGTACCTACTCACTGCTAGGTGAACAGGGGCTACACGTCAAAGGAGACACACCCAAATATCTCCACCCGGCCGGGGAATTGAACCCTGGTCCTCTGGCTTGTGAAGCCAGCGCTCTAACCACTGAGCTACCGGGTGTGTGTGTGTGTGTGTGTGTGTGTGTGTGTGTGTGTGTGTGTGTGTGTGTGTGTGTGTGTGTGTGTGTGTGTGTGTGTGTGTGTGTGCCACAGATCAAACTGTAGGAAATTTAATACTTCTCTTAAAAGCTCCTGCTCTTGTACCAATGAATGTGCATCAGTGGTGTGTACTGTGATGCCTGTTGACTAATTTCCACCTAGCAGACACCACTTCACCCGTAAATTACAACATGCATTGTACAATCAACAGCAACTTGGATCACACAATGCAAAGGCTATTTCTAAAGCTGCTGGCCTGTGTTTTGCTCTCATACATCCTGAAATGATATTTGGCACCTCAGGGTGAGTCCATTTTCTCTACCTCATAACAAATTAATGCATGTGTGTTGATGATATAGCTAGAAGAAGAAACTATTGCTCTGTGTTAGGCTATATGGAAACAGTGTAGCCTGCTGTACAGATTAAAATACTTGATGACCCTGAATTATAGTAAGCAAAATTCCAACTGCTTATCAGATTATTATTACTTTATCTAGGTAGGCATCCTCCTTCCCTCCTCCACACCACAACACCAATCTGTCCTTCAGCTCACTCACCACTACCATCACCACTCTACTACACCTCCACGCCTCAACTAAAGAATGTAATAAACTAGTATTTGGTGTTCATGTACCTTTTCATGCAATTTCCTATATTATAACAATAAAAAAACCTGCTGTAACTTCCTTTTTATAGCAATAATTGTACAGCACTGGTACGTTTAGTGGAGCATTACAGTGTACCCCATGGCTAATATTAACAGTCCAGTGTGTTTATCTAGATCAGTGGTTCCCAACAATGAGATCGTGACCCAAATTTCTGAGGGTTGCCAAAGGGTCTTACAAAAATATATCTTAATAATTCACAGCTGTTCACATTTCTATTTTGATTAATGTAATTGAATTACTTTAGCAAGGCAAGGTAAAGATTCTACTGGATACATAGTAACAAAAGAGATGCAGTCATAAAACATCTTTACTCGTGCAATTCCATCCATAGTATGAGTAGCTTTCATGTACAATTTTGCAAGTACGTATAACAGTAACACGAAATGATTGGATTTATTATTACAATAAGGGTTGCTACTCCATAGTCAACTGTACCATATCAAAAATATCCTAATTACCAAACAGTCAGAGGAATTCAAGGTTAAATCTTACCTGATCAGAAAATAATAAATAAAAAATTGAGGCATTGCAAAGTTTGCCTCCTGGATCACTTAAGGTTATCAACTATATAGGTACTTAATTTGCTGACCTACTTCAAATAATGATGTACACAATGAAACGCACGACTTAGTACCTGAAGGATGTTATTTATTGAATCCTTTTCTCCACCTTAAAACTCACAACATTGTACTATTGAAGATGCCACCTTTCAACAAATCACTGGTATATCTGACTGCGGCACCAATATTGCTGTATCCATATATAGGGCGCGGGACTCTGGATGTACTAACTGTAGGGTAAAGAAGCTTATCCACCGCCACAACCGCATTCAATTAATTCCTACATACCTTGATACACTAAGTAACAAATAGCAACGCGGCAATGAGGCGGTAAAAGGTATGATTATTGGTGGTAAGCTCGGTAAAACGCAACGTTGGATAAGAGAAAGGAGACAGACACTCAAGGTTGCCAATGTCACCACCTGTATCTATCTTGCTGCTGGGGGCAACAACACTACCCCACAACGAGAATAACCAATCCAGTTCAACTGTACACGAAATCTTGGCCCTCTTTGAAAAGTGAGCCCCGTCCCTGCCCCTGGAAACCATCCCTCCTGCCTACATGCCCCCCGCTCATCACACCGCCCCCACAAGCCTCCCTCCCGCCATACCACCTCTCCTGCAACACCCAAGGCTCCTGGAAACTTAAAGAGTGAGGGGAATTACCTGGCATTGATGTCCCGTGCCTCAGCAGCCGCAGATTGGAATAAATATTTGCCAGCAGAAGAACCGCGACTACCAAGTGTCTGGCGTCTCCCTTCCGCCTCGCCACCGCCTAGTCACTCGACGGGATTAAATTAAAATACAGCTTAGTTCATATTTTTATTGCAATGATTGTTATTTAATTGTTGTAATTTGACGCCTGTTTTCATGAGTAGAGTGGTATTTAAGTATATGAAGTTATAGAATCAAGCGACTCCTGGCCAGCCTGCCACGCCTGCGCAATGTTGCTAGGCTGTATTTTTATTTGGTATTTGTCCAAATCGTATCCTCCCTCACTTGAAATATGATTTATTCCTCTTCAGACTAATTTAACAGAGCTGTTCAGCATAGGTTCCTTGATTTGGCAACATCATTGCTCCAAGTCTCAGAGTCAATAGTTTCTTTAGTTGGCGTGTATGTGATTTATGCAAGCCAAACGGGCCGCGGCCGCCTAAACGGGCCCACCACAAGGAGTCAAAGAAAACGCTTCTATCTTTCAGGGGTGTCCTAGATACTTCTTCACCACCTCCCCATTATTTCTTTTACGAATGTTATCATTAAGTATGTGGATATTTTGTTAATCTACCACCAGAACTGTGAAGATAACCTAAAAAGCCCGTGCCTCACTTCAACTAGAAGCTTTCCAATGCTGAGGTCTTGTTAATCTGTCACTAGAATGATAAAAATACCCTAAAAAATTGTCTTTAACTGAGAGAGAGAGAGAGAGAGAGAGAGAGAGAGAGAGAGAGAGAGAGAGAGAGAGTTACAAAACAACACTTTTCTATCAATCATATCCCTTTATTGTTTCCTCTTACATTTAAACAAGCTTATTTTTGTAAAACATTGGAAATTTCAGTATGAATAGATTTTCTTAATCTCTTGATTGGCTCCTTTTCTTTTTCTTTTCCTTTTTATGTTTTTTTGTGTGTTTCTTTCTTCTGTCCTCATCACTTGAAGACTGAGATCTTTTCCTTCTTTCTGGAGTTCTTTTCCTACTTCTACTTTCAGATTTTTCTCTCTCCTTCTTTTTCTTCTTTTTCTTTTCTTTTTTCAAGTTCTGATTCCTTTGGGCCTGAAGAAAGATGTTCCAATTATGGTGTGATAGTTAAATTCATGAGAGAGAGAGAGAGAGAGAGAGAGAGAGAGAGAGAGAGAGAGAGAGAGAGAGAGAGAGAGAGAGAGAGAGAGAGAGAGAGAGAGAGTGTTACTAGCTAAACAATGGATCAATCAACAATGAAATAGCAAAAAGTAGCTTAGGTTCTAAATACATGTATTTGCAAGTTGAGTGAACAAAGTATGTAAGAGTGCTGAGCTCTTCAGAAAACATAAAATACAAAATTCAATATCTCGCTCTTCATGAGAAATGTTAAAACTGTCTCATTTGATTTCTTAGAAGTGTAAAAAGCAAATTTCCAAAAAATGTGTATATTGTTCATGATGAGTTACCTCTTGCATTAGTTCCTGTGTCTGTAGTTGAGTGAGAGGAGTGTCATGGTCACTTTCTTCGGACGATGTTGAGGACACATCAAGCACAACATCCTTCTTTGGGTCCACCTATAAAGAAGACTCGGTTTGGCTATCTATTGCTTCAGCATATTGCTCAGTACTATATACTAATAATGCATGTTTTGAGGCTAAAATAGACTTTTCCCAGAGTAGTGTTTCTATCTTTAGAGGTCAATCTTAAGGAATGCAGGTTTATTCAGATCTTGGCTGATTCAGACCTGGACCTTTCTTGACCGTTTCACATATTGTGCAATTCTTTTTTATTTGGTTGTGTTGTTTTGTTCTTGCTCTCAGCAAATAAACATTGTGCTGAATGCTAAACATGTTCTTTGGTGTCTTCCTAGTCCTACCAGTTGTCTTTGAAAAAAAAACATGCATGCATACAAGTATGCTCAAGCATGGACACGCATGCACACGCAACAACATATTATTGACACTAATTGGGCGAATAAGCCAGCAACAAGGGCTGAATCAGGTACCAACTGGTCCTAATGAGCCAAGGTCCAAATAACAAGCCTGCACCAAGTTTTTATATAGAAATAATGTATGTTAAGGTTGCATATCTTCAAAATGCTTACTTTGACAAAGTTTCTGCACTGGTATGTCAAGTGGCCGGGATAACCACACTTCTTGCAGGCAGCTCTCACATCTCCCCCACCAGTGGGACCAATGCGAGCCAGAGGACGGTCTTCCATCACCAATCATGTGACTGCAAGTAATGAATCGGTAAAGCAACTGTAAATAATTCATTTTCAAGAAATGAGAGAGGATGCAGCAATGGCATAGCTATAATACAATAACAATTAGGACAAAGGATTACAGTATGAGCAAGAGAAGGAGATCTACTGTGAGTGTGACAACAATATGGGACAGGAACACACACCACCTTAAGCACCAAGTCATGCTGGATTCACTCTTTCTTCACACACAGCCTGGTTCTGGATAGGCAGCATTTTCCAGTACTGTCATGTGTTGTGTTGCCACTCCTGACTTTAAAACAAGGAGCAGTAAATACCAGGCATGCAGCATGTCAACATGGTAAAGCTAATTATTTGCCTAATTTCTTCCACACCTTCACAAAATTCATTGTAATTCATTTTTTTTTATGTAAAAGGAGAAAGCTGGCCAAGGGCAACAAAAGAATTAAAAAGGCCAACTTAGTTGCCAGTCCCCTTACAGATCCAAAAGAGTTAACCAAAAGAAAGGAATAAATGTCTTGAAATATCCCTCTTAAATGAAGTCAAGCCATAGGAAGTTGGAAATACAGAAGCAGGTAAGGAGTTCCCAAGTTTATCAGAGAAATGATTGAGAGTACCGATTAACTCATATAATATAATAAATAACAAATGCCACCAACCATCTTCCCCTAACAAGCTTTGGAGGCTATGGGAATGTAGGGTTCTCAGGCAGGATGAGACCAAAATGAGTAATTTCTAGGGAATGAATTATCAGAATCACCTAAAACATGACAAATATACAACCAGAATTAATTTAAACACAGCCACATGCACCAGGAAAGTACATTCTGCAATAATAGTAACACTAGAGTCATACTGGAGCTTTACCATCGAGGGGCCATCAACAATATTGCAATATCTGACAGCCAGCCAGTTTATTAGGCAATGAATCACTATGGCTAAAGTGGAGAGCAGGGAAGGCTGGGATCAATATTTTCAGTTATGGAGCTTACCTCACCTGGTTGTCTATCATTTACTCCTAAGGTTATAAAAGAAATAATACCTGGAGAGCAGGGAAGGCTGGGATCAATATTTTCAGTCATGGAGCTTACCTCACCTTACTCCTAAGGTTATACAAAGAAATAATACCATATGAAGAAAATAAAGGGGCTAGACCAATTCTGCCAGTGCGTTAGTCTTTAAGAAATTACTGGAGCAGATGTTTTTAGGAAAGAAAGTGTGTTGTACAGCCTAAGCAGATCAGTTGTTAATGAATGTAATGTTGTTTAAAAGCAGTATACACCATTAGATATCACGTCTTCTTGGTCATGTACAATCAGTATACATTCTAACCATTTATAAGCACAGTGACAACATACGCCTCAACTATAAACAAACCCTAACCTACCATATTACAACCCTCTCCACGCTGAGTTAACTGGCCTATTCTAACATTCTTGTCATCCTTGGTCTTCGTAATGATATCCTAATCTACTCATCTCTGCCCAGTGCCCACTCCCTCTTAATAAACACGTACAGGGGACAAAACACGCGCCACTCACGTTTCTCGAATGTGCTGGGAAGACTTGTGTGTGTGTCGTCAGCGTCACTGCTCTCTGCTCGGTGCTCACTAGTAGAGAGTGAGAGAAGGCAGAAATAAAGATGAATTTAGAAGGTGGTTGACTACAAAAGTAATGAAAAATATAAGTAATCAGAATAAACTTTAAAATGCCCCAAAGAACAAGAACTAGTTGTAAAATCGTGGGAATTAATGTGACATTCCGAAATGAAGACTGGTCATATCTCACCATATATGTCAAAAACCACAACAATGTCTGAGCAACAAGGAGGTTGAATAAAGGTGGATTCAAACACGTGCCAATTTGCGATTAATATTTTTACGTACGTATAGTTTCCGACTCATCTCTTCTAGTCGGAAAGTGTCAGAAGTAGCACCTGGAAAGTATCGACTAGTTGGCGCCTTGGAGGAAAAGAATGTAAACAAACAGCTAACGGCCAACTTGCCAAGGTATTTTCCTCCAGTGACGATGCTGAAGCTATGGTTGTTCTTTTTTTTTTTTTTTTTATGCGTACTGGAAGAGTCAGCAGAAAGTAAAATGCCTGTGGATACGTCCCTGGCTAAGTAGAAGGAAAGAAAGGAGTGTTTACCGCACTAAATTAGCTTACATTTGTCATATGAAAAATGTTAATCTTAAGAAGATTATGCACAATTGTGATCAAATTAAACCCTGACAAGTCTTCAATCCTCACCTCCAACAACACCCTGCATTGAGGGAAACAGTTTTTGTAGAGTGGCAGCTATTTCGTCGAACAAGTTTTTTTTTGTTTACTGGGGTCCCAGATGTGTTCTTTTCCTCACTATTTCTAACATCTCAATATCTGAAGACCACATTTCCAAGGCTTACTCCGTGACGTCACGACGTAAATAAAGTCGCAAATCGACTAGCAAGACCAACATATTGGTCTTGTTTTGCGACTTTTTTTTTTTTTTTTTTGCAGTCGCTATAGGCACCGATTGTGAGTCGTAAACTCTACGTATATAAATTATCAGTCGCAAATTGGCACGTGTAAACCCGCCTTAACAAGAGGCGGCATGACGTCATAAAAGTGAAGCCGCTGCAGCCCTTATCACTCTTACAACCAAAACATTACCAGCCGCCCACTGAAAATACATGAGAACGCCCTTATTTTTCGTCTCATGTCCATGTTTCGTGGCTACCTACCATACATATGACCTTATAAGACTCGTAATAGTCGTGACACGAAGATTTAGACAGTAAATCATACACACAAATTAGGTAATACAGTGTTTTCCAGCTTTGATGGACTTGGGTGAGAGGTGGAAAGCTAGCTGTCTTTGGGGCAAACGTATGACTGTCGACTGAACAAAGTCATGTACTGCGTGCACATGTAAATATACATGTACATCTTGGCATTATTATGGCATATTAAGATATTGGTAGTGTGTAAATAGATGGAATATTTAATATTTCATATACCTTACTACTGCAAGTTTAGTAGAAAAAAAGAACAAAAAAAAAAAAAAAAGACCCGTGCTATAATGAACTAATTTCTGGTCTTCAACATAACATACTTTTGGCTTACATGTTAGTTAAGGAACAAGGCGTCAAGCTCCTAGCATCGCGCCTCACCACAGCTGTCTGGGCGTGAAGAGGTACTGGTGGCAAGGGAAGGCGTGGGTGTGGAGGTGGAGAGGTGAAGAAGGTGAGAAAAGCCTGAGATAAGGTGAAAAGACTGAAAAAAAAAAACACGTGGCTATTACTAACTAAGCAACAACAGCGCCTCTTTCTTTTTTTTTTTCTTTTCTTTTTCTTTTGAGCTCTTCCGCTTTATAACTCTTCGTAGGTCCTTGTTCCCTCTAGTGTTCTAGTCTTGGTCCTACCGCAGCCTGTAGATGGAGAAAGCAGAGAGTACAAAGCAGGGAACACAACCATTTTCACGTCTGCTCCAGAAACCCTTTGGCCACACATCTTATCGTCTTTCTATCTTACTCTATCTCCCCTTGGTAGCTATAGGCCCAGCAAAGTGAGGACTCCACCTTCTTCCTCTACCTCCTCCTCCAACCTTCTAGCCCACTCCTGTTCTCTTATAATTGCCTTTACTGAACCTCTCAACCTGTCTTTCTCCTCTTCATACCTGATATATTCAACCAGAAAATGTTCTATAGTTTTTCTCACCCCTCTACAACTATTACAATTCTGATCCAGTTCATCCCTATTCCTATACCCTTCACCTCCAATGTACCTGTCTTTACCTCACTGACAACCTGCTACCCCAGTCTCCTACGTGCCACCGGAGTGGCTCAGATCTCTCCTTATATATATACCTATATACCATTTCAGTGTTGATTTCATTTCCATCCCTGCTCGCCATTTACTGAGACCATTGACCTCTATCCTTTTCTTTACTTCTCTGGGTCCTATCCTATCCCAGTCCTCCTCAAGGTTTCTCTTCTCTTCCATCGATCAGTTTCTCTCTTCCACAATGTCCTAACCCTGTTATCCCGTATCACTTGCTTCACTCATCATCCTCATCCATTCCTTCCATCTTCTTTAAGAAGTAAATCTTTCCTTTGACTATTCTCTACCTAAAGGTGCTCCGGCCCATCTCTCCATTAATAGCTTCTAAAGCAGTACTGCGAGGGACCCCTAGACTCCATCTTCCTACTATTTTTTGGAGTTTCCCAAATTTCCCTAGATCTCCCTCCCGACAATAAGTAATTTCAGACCCATACAAGCAATACAACACTGCCATCCCCTTCCACAAGCTTCTGGATACTTTAAATTTATATGTAAACTGACCTGCTCCCTGGGTTGATTATCATCCCTGTCTTTTTCCCAGCCTTTCCTTCATTTATTCTCAACCGTTTTTTCTCCCCCTATTCCTTCTTTGCTCACATCCAGCCATAGGTAAGTGTACCTATCTACCATCTTGTACCTACTGTCCATCACTTTGCATTTTCCAGCGCTATTCCTGACATTCCACTCTCATCCATAATTTTTATATAGATACCTGTAATAACTCCTGTATCTCCTCATTACTCCCTGCCATCAGCACTATGTCGTCAGCATGGGCTACTTTTTTATTTATTTATTTATTTATTTTTTTTTTTGTAGGTAGCATAGTTTCCCCCCATACGCTGCTCACTCCGTTGTGGCCGCCCCTACCCTCGCCCAGCCCCGCCCCACCCACCACCCACCACTGACCACCACCCCTCCCAGTTCGTTAACCTTTTAAGTATATAACTGTGCGGCGCCGTGCTTTTGAAAATGACGATTCTCAAAAAGACAGCTGGACTCGGATGCTACATAAATTCTAACTTGTCACCAATCAAAACTAATCCCTAAAATATAAAATTATTGCCGAGATAAGTAATAATAGAAATATTAAAAAAATACCGTAATTAAAAGTGTTATAACATCGACATTCTTAAAAACAATTCTAAAGCCCACTAATCTTATTCAACACGATCGGTAACACTTTAGAAAAAATATGAGCCACTTCCGCAACGCATCAAAACTTGGCAACACGCTGAAATAATCAAATATATGTATTATATTATGTCACTTTTACACTGTAAATCGCTCTCAAAGTTGACACATCTCACTTAGGAGCGAAATACACTTTACCAATCATAACCTATCTTTTGAAACCATTCACACTTCATTATAAGCTGTTATAGGAAATAAGTGTTATAACATCGACATTCTTAAAAACAATTCTAAAGCCCACTAATCTTATTCAACACGATCGGTAACACTTTAGAAAAAATATGAGCCACTTCCGCAACGCATCAAAACTTGGCAACACGCTGAAATAATCAAATATATGTATTATATTATGTCACTTTTACACTGTAAATCGCTCTCAAAGTTGACACATCTCACTTAGGAGCGAAATACACTTTACCAATCATAACCTATCTTTTGAAACCATTCACACTTCATTATAAGCTGTTATAGGAAATAAGCATACCTACAGAGGTGGAGAATTTGGAGAGGATATCTGGCTCTTATTTAGGCCATAATAGCTTCAAAATCTACGTATCTAACTCAACAGAAGCATGAAAAGCACTTGAAACACAGATAAATATGTCTGGAAACCATAAACAGTGACTTGAGAGCCATAATGAATAAACTGAGAGCAATACAAAAATAATACCAGAATTCATCAGACTGGGAGGGGAAAAGCAAGATGGCCCCGGCTGATGAAGTCACGCGGGAAAATGGCTGATGACGTCACGTGTGGCCGCTGCTCACCCGCTTAGCATCTCTGGGACTTCACCATACACAAATTAGGCAATAGCGGATATATCTCGACAACCAACGTGAAAGATTAGGCTAGCGGCTCCACTTTGTGACGTGTCTGATATATAATAAGTGAAAGATGAAAGAGATAATGGCCGAGAGATAAGCACTGGGTCAGCGGTTCGCTCGTTTACTTACCATTTACTCGTTACTTTGGGTTTCTACATTCCCAGCAGGTGTTAGTTCAGTGATATGTTGTCCTGGAGGTTGGCAAGGCAGGGCTGGAGTGAGTGGGGACGAGTTGTGATGGTCAAGTATCAAGTTACTTATAAACACTGATGTGAGGGTCTATACGTGGTAACATACTATTTGCCTTGTTTACTGATCTGTGATGGTTCATTCGTTGGAGTTTCATCTTGGGGGCTGGCAACGTTGGGCTAAGACATGACACCACTGTGAAATATATAATGAGTTATACATTACGTTTCCTGATAGACACTGTCCAGGGCGGATGGACCTGTTACCGCCACAGCACACACACATACCCGAAGATCGGTCTATGAGCTATGAGCTCGCTCCGTAATGGGGAAGACTGGCTGGGTGACCATTAGGCGACCGAGGTGAATTACACATAGCCCCACACACACACACACACACACACACACACACACACACCACCTTAATTAAGTGCACTTCAACCGTGCATGAATAGCAGAGCTGGGAACTTCTGTACCTCGGTCCGTACCTCCGCTCCTCCGTACCTCCGGACCACCAAACGAGGTGCGGAGGTCAGAAGTGCGGAAAAATTTTCAAAAGTGTTCCCCCTCTCTCTCTCTCTCTCTCTCTCTCTCTCTCTTCATGATGATAATGATGATGATGATAATAATAATAATAACAATGATAATAATAATGATAATAATAATAATGATAATAATAATAATAATAATAATAATAATAATAATAATAATAATAATAATTAAAGTTACAATGACTTCCAGTTACTGCTAACCGTACGTACATTACAATGATTGCAAGCATACATAATCCCCATTTCGTTATATATATATATATATATATATATATATATATATATATATATATATATATATATATATATATATATATATATATATATATATATATATATATATATATATATATATATATATATATATATATATATATATATATATATATATATATATATATATATATATATATATATATATATATATATATATATATATATATATATATATATATATATATATATATGGAGCTCTGATGTATTATTGACTTGTATTTTGTCTTATTTTTTGAGGTGCGGACTAAATTTTTCGGGCGCGCTTTAATAGTTCTAGTTATGACACCGGAGGTGCAGAGGTGCTGTACCTATTCTGCCTTCCCTTTCAGTGCTTCGCGTCCTGCCAGCGCGGCGCTGGGTCAAATACATGAATTCACGTAACAACAGAAGCTAACCAAGAGTGTGAACTACAGAAGTATCGACGACGACGGACTTACCAACGTACTACAGGAGCTAGCACCCCCGGACTTCGCGGTGGACAGCGTGACAGTGGATGTGGACAAGGCTGTCACAGAGGGATTTCGGACTATTATGGACACTGCGGCCACTTTTACTCTGCCCCTTTCGGAAATGCAACATGAATGGGACGAAACTTGCCCAAGGTGGAAAAACTTGTTGAACTCCAAAGATAGCAAACTAGTATGGAAATCAATAAACTGGAAAGGAGGAGTTGAACAAGAAAGAACAAATCAGCCTAAGGGTGAGCAATTCAAAGTGCATTTTGAAAATTTATTAAACCCTCCTAATGTACAAATAACTGAAGACAATACTACTACAAATTCTACTTATATACCAATGTTGGACGATCCGTTTACAGTTAGTGAGTTAGATGAAGCAGTGGGCAGTTTGAATATGAATAAAAGCTAAAGCGGTATATGTCCAGGTGTGATTAAAAGCTTGCCTGTGTCGTGGTTGTTATTCATATTAGCAATATTTAACTTGGTACTCACACGTTGTTGTTACCCTCTCTCGTGGTGTTATAGCAAGTTGGTATTGTTATTTAAACCAGGAGATTCTTTTATATGTAATAACTACAGAGGAATTAGTATAATGGACACCTTGGAGAAGATATATGATGTAATGTTACTTAATAGATTAAAACTTTGGTGTACAATTGATAAATGTCAAGCGGGAGCACAGAAAAGCAGAGATTGTATAGAGCAAATCATGACATTGACTATTATGTGATTATGTATTATTTAAAAAGTTGAAATTACATTATGTGTTATTCATAGACTTTAGTAAAGCGTATGATAAGAGTTCCCCGGATGAAGCTAATCGAGCGTCTCAGGGATTTGGGATGTGGTAAAGTTGTGGCCATTTATGGCAATGTATAAATCGACTATAAGAATATGCTTAATTCAGTTGTACGTAATGAACGCATCGATTGGAGTTTGCCAGGGGGCTCCCTCGAGTTGTTTATTGTTTGTTATTTACTTTAATGAAATGGTGAAGATGTTGAAAAGGATTATAGCATCAGACGGGGTTTCTAGGTAGTTTGCACACATTACCAATGATGGACGATGCTGTAATACTGTCTACTAGTCGAGAGATGTATTTAAAGAAACTCGAAATTGTATGTAGATTCTGTAGAGAGAGTGGTATGGTAATCAACGAGAAAAAGACGAAGTTTTTTGTTATTAATGGGGAGGACTGTGATAAACTCTGTTTAACAAGTGAAGGCACGAGCGTGAACTATGCCACCAGGTATTTGTACCTCGGGGTATGGTTCACTGACTTGGATAAAATGGATGAGATTCTGGAACTACATGAAGCCTTGAGTGAAGCTGTTGTAAATAAGTTTTCTATCTTCTGTATAAGTGATACTCAAATACCATTTATTAAAAAAAAAAAAAAAAAACAGTGTTTGAAGCAGCAGTGATGAATTCTTTACTTTACAGTTCAGAAATCTGGTTAAAGAAAAAAAGTAAAAGTACTGGAAAAATAATATAATAAACTAGAGGAATGTCTGCTTTTTGGTGTTAGGAAAAATACAAGCATGAATTTGTGTATGATAGAGGCAGACATCCCTCCTGTACAACACCTCATTAAAAATAAGTTTATTAAAAACTCTTTCATCAATAGAAAATGTCAAAGTCTTTCCAATTCTAACTCCTCTCGAGATTTCTGGCATCTAGCCAATAATATCTCTAACAACTTTACTTCTTCGTCTTTCCCTCCTTTACTTCATCCAGATGGCTCTACAGCTGTCTCTTCTTTTTCTAAAGCTGAACTCTTCGCTCAAACCTTTGCTACCAACTCAACTTTGGATGATTCTGGGCATATTCCTCCTACTCCTCCACCCTCTGACTACTTCATCCCTAAAATTAAAATTCTTTATAAAGACGTTTTCCTGGCCCTCTCTGGCCTTGATTCTCGGAAGGCTTACGGTCCGGATGGAGTCCCTCCTGTTGTTCTCAAAACTGTGCTTCCGAACTCGCTCACTGCCTGGTCAAACTCTTTCATCTGTGTCTCTACTTCTATTTATCCTTCTTGCTGGAAGTTTGCTCACATTCAACCTGTCCCTAAAAAGGTGACCACTCCAATCCTTCTAACTACCGCCCTATAGCTTTGATTTCCTGCCTTTCTAAAGCCTTTGAGTCTATCCTTAATAGGAAGATAATGAGGCATCTATCAGCTCACAACCTTCTCTCTGATTGCCAGTATGGTTTCCGTAAAGGCAGATCTACTGGTGATCTTCTTACTTTCCTAACTGAATCTTGGTCATCCTCTTTTAGGGACTTCGGTGAAACCTTTGCTGTCGGCCTTGACATATCGAAAGCCTTCGATAGAGTCTGGCACAAATCTTTAATTTCTAAACTACCCTCCTACGGATTCTATCCTTCTCTCTGTACCTTCATCTCCAGTTTCCTTTCCGATCGTTCTATTGCTGCTGTAGTAGACGGTCACTGTTCTTCCCTAAAACTATCAACAGTGGTGTTCCACAGGGTTCTGTCCTATCACCCACTCTCTTTCTATTATTCATCAATGATCTCCTAAATCTGACTCAATGCCCTATCCACTCCTATGCTGATGATACCACCTTGCATTATTCAACAGCGTTCAACAGACGCCCAACCCAACAACAATTAAATGACTCAAGGCGAGATGCTATAGGACGCCTAACTTCTGATCTTTCACTTGTTTCTGATTGGGGCAGAGAAAACCTGGTTTTGTTCAATGCCTCAAAAACTCAATTTCTACAACTATCTACTCGACATAACCTTCCAGACAACTATCCTCTCTTCTTCAATAACACTCAACTTCCCTCTCCTCTACATTAAACACACTCGGTCTATCCTTCACTAAAAATCTAAACTGGAAATTTCACATCTCTACTCTTGCTAAATCAGCTTCCAAGAAGTTAGGTGTCCTGTGGCGTCTTCGTCCATTTTCTCTCCCTCCCAGCTGCTTGCTCTGTACAAGGGCCTTATCCGCCCGTGTATGGAGTATGGCTCTCATGTCTGGGGGATCCACACACAGCTTTACTCAAAAGAGGATGTCAAACATCTTACGACATGGAACAACCGTACCATTTTGTATATAACCTCTGTAGAGAAGCAAACACACCTGGTTTCCGTTTTATAGAAAATGCATCTTTGTGGAATGGCATTAGACTCATGTCCCACACTCTTAGGATAAAGGTAGGGAGGTGGAGCCGCACATCAGCAGATCAACGTGTGTGCCAATGTGATGGACAACAGGTCCGACAGAACAACATGTGATAATACACTGTCCACTTTCTGCTCAATACCGTATACAGTTGCCCATGTTATCTTTTACAAATATCACTGACCTCCTCAATGAGAGTATTTATTTGAGTGAGCTATGTAATTACATATTCAAAATGCTTAATCTGTATACATGAATCTCAATGTAGGTAAAATATGTAACTTCATTAATATGTAGTTTTGCGTAGTTTGAGAAATCGCCCCTGTAAGATTATTGACACTGTTTTTCATTTTTGGACAAAATGTAAGGTTATATATTATGTTCTTTGTTTATGTAGAACTTTTGTTTTTGTTAATATAATAAATCAACTACTTAATTAACTGTGTGTGTGTGTGTGTGTGTGTGTGTGTGTGTGTGATTCACCTCGGTTGTCTGCTGATCATCCAGTCAGTCTTCTCCATTACGGAGCGAGCTCAGAGCTCATAGACCGATCTTCGGGTAGGACTGAGACCACAACACACTCCACACACTGGGAAAGCGAGGCCACAACCCTCGAGTTACATCCCGTACCTATTTACTACTACGTGAACAGAGGCCACACATTAAGAGACTTGCCCATATGCCTCGCCGCTTACCGGGATTCGAACCCGGCCCTCTCGATTGTGAGTCGAGCTTGCTAACCACTACACTACGCGGTGTGTGTGTGTGTGTGTGTGTGTGTGTGTGTGTGTGTGTGTGCTTATTCATTAACATCGAAATACCTAAATAGCTCAATAGATATACGCATGACAAAGATAAAGAAAAAAAAATACAGAAAAGCGAGTAAATAAACAAATAACCAACACAAATCCACCTTTTCAAATGGAAAAAGGCAACTCTTAGCATGATGTCATCTCCAGCCAATCAGCGGCAAGGCGTCCTAACTATTGTGATGTCACACCTGCGCGGGGACTAATTGCTGGCTCTTCAAGCCCGAAGGCTGCAAGTAGCGGCGGAGAGACTGTGGAAGAAGTTTTTGTATTTTGTGTTTTTATGACGAAAACATTGTGATCTGGAAGTGCTTTGGTGCCTTGACATGGACGTGGCATGCCTAACTCATTTACTAACGAACGTAGACGGCTCTGCGAGGAAGGATGACAGAAATACGTGAGGATGAAGATAAAGAGGTGAGCAACTGAGCATGTGGTTTTAAGCCTGGCTTCGAGATTGCACATGGCGGCGAAGGAAGCGGAAGAGGTGTTTACATTATGTGCCTTGGCGTGAAAACTGTGACCTGGCAGTGTTTTGGTGCCCTGTGGGATGACTGGCGGACGTGGTAACGGACGTGGGTGGTATTGTAAGAAGGGATGTTTGGGATGCGGAAGGATAAAGTATGAGTAAGTGAGGTGGACTGGGCGAGCTAGCTATGGCGAGACGAGGAAGACGAGGATACGCAGTTAGCTATTCTTTTCCTCGAGTGTGGTGGTTACTACAGGAACACTTGTCAGGAGCCTTGGGAGTGGTAACGTGCCCCATGCAAGGTGTTGAAGGGGATGACAGGCTAGAAAGAGTGTCTGTATCAAATGTACTAATTAAATAGTGCTATATTATTGGTCCCGTTATCGCCAAGACCACAGGCTACTCCTGGCTTGGTGCTTTGGGCATTGGCTGCACCTGTCCCGCATTGATATCACGCTAACACTCGACACGCACATGGCAAAATTTCTCTCTCTCTCTCTCTCTCTCTCATCATTTGTTGTATTTTTTTTCTAACATTATACTATTTCATCTACAACTACATGGCGCATTGAATTCCGGAGATGGAAGAACGACACTGTACAATAAAATCTTATGCTACATTTACCAACGCGTATAGGCCGAGTGGTGTGTTTTTGTGTATGTGTGTGCGTGTAACGATTAAGGGAGTATATATTAACGTGGAGAAATGTACGCATGTATGTAGAGCAATACCGTTTAGTGTGTGAGTGTGTGTGTGTATGTGTGTATGTGTGTGTGTAAATATCCACATACAACAGCTATACTTGGATTTCTTGCTGGCATTGTTAAACGTTTCAAACTTTCACGATTCTTATCTTGAAAGACCACCGATATGATTTGACAAGGTTTCCAAGGTGTTTTTCCCTTAACTATCCTTCTTAATCTCTGCTAATCTTCCTATAGAATCACGATAACACTCCTGAAAACTCCACCAACTTTGAATAAACCGTATGGGAAGTTGTCCAGGAGAATGTGGCTAAATGTGTGAGTGTACATGTCTTAAGAATGAGTGATCGCATAAGCAAACTCTGGAACTCCCTGCCTGTTTCTGTATTTCCTGAAGCAGGTAGATTTCAAGACATTTGTCCCAGAATTCTGGCTAACGTTATTAATCTTTTAGGGAACTGGCAATCAAGAGGGTTTTTTTTCTTTTTTTGTTGCCCTTGGCCAGCTTCCTCTCTTCCAAAAAAAAAAGAAAAAAAGAAAAAAAAAGAAAAGAAGCCGTCATTCTTTCAGTAGAGGGTGTCACAAAGCACTGGCAACTTATACACGTGACAGAGAACGCAGCAAGATAATCTCACTCACGCTAAACTGTTTCTATGAAGGTGTTTTCTTTAGGAATGCAAAAATTCTTCTCGCTGTTGTCGTCAGTTCAAGAATTCTGGCTTGACTTTTTTTTTGTTTTTTTTTGCTATTCCGAAGTGCCTATTCATGTCTTCCTCTTGCCTTCCTCCTCCTCTTATTCATCCTTTTCATTCGTTCCTTTCTTCCTTTTCGTCTTTCTTCCTTCGAAACTTCCCTTCCCTTTAAGCGGTGTTCGTCTTTCTGCTCAGTCCCTTCCTCCCTTCCTGCCTTTCCTCTCCCCGCTCCTTGCCACGTCCACATTTCCTCCCTTAGTCCTGCCTCGTGGTGGGGCGTGCCTCCTCCCACCCATTCACCAACACCCGCCTGGCCATGATAAGATTTCTATAAAGCTTTTACCCTACAAGTCACCTCCACATCCTCTCTCTCTCTCTCTCTCTCTCTCTCTGATACAAATACTCGTTGCTACATAAAATAATGTTCATAATAATACTATTTCTACCATACTTGTGAAGCTGACTGATTTAATGAACACTATTACCACTGAATGAACGTTGAACTCATTTCGTTCGTCACGCCATAACAATTTATCTATTTATTTATTTATTTATTCATTCTTATTTCTTGTCGGTGTTTTTATTTTGCTCATTCATTTACTTGGGTGCGTTTTTCACCTGTCTGATAGCTGTATTTATCTTTTCCAGAGAGAGAGAGAGAGAGAGAGAGAGAGAGAGAGAGAGATGTGAGTGTTGCGGGGACGACCACATCAGGTCACACAAAGCCTGCTGCTGCTGCTGCTGCTGCTTTCCTTCCTTCATCCTTACTGTCAACAAGGGCGAGGCTGAACCCACCCATCACCACCACCACCACCACCACCACCACCACGATGACGACTATCACCACCACCACCACAACCACCACCACCAGCATCACCACCGAGGCCGTGAGTACCCCGCAAGAGGAATCTTTACTTTACTGTTCAGTATGTCCTATTTTGTATGGCTCAGTTAACTATGGTATCCTTAGTACAATGTTAAGTTTTTTTTTCTTCCCGTGACTTCCGTGTGATGGGCTAGGGTGGGTCTGGTGGAGGCGTTCAGTTGACATGAGAGGTGTAAAACGAGAAGATCTAGATAAGGTATTGCGATGAAATCATTAAGGAGCTGAGAAGATCTAGATAACGTATTGTGATGAAGTTAGTAAAGAACCGAATTAAGGAGATGAGAAGAAATTAGTTTTCACATATGGTTGATTAATGATGAATAAGGTATTTAACACCTTCAGTACCACACGCATTTTTGCCATGACTTTTACGTACGATTAAGCGATTTTATATACAGTATATATCAGGAAGGGTCTATGTAGGTCGGAAAATTAATAGCCAGAGTCTTCACTATTTCAATCGCCACATATGTTTCTGGAGTTGCATAAAAGCACCAAATAGTAAGCAGAATGAATATGAAAACATGTCATGGTACTGAAGGGATAAATGATAATAATAGATGTATAACCAGGGAGATCCAGGTAAGATTAAAGTTAATAATAGTATGGATGGGGCCAGGAGTAACATAAAGGTTGGGTGAAGCTTAGAAAAGAGAAGAGGAAGAAATTGGCTTTGAAATAGTGCGGCTGATTAATGAACAGGTTGAGTGACGCAAGGGGATATAACAAGTGAGCAGCAGATAAGGCCGTTAGGGTTAGTGGTCTAGATGGGCAAGGAGTAATTGGTTCATGTTGGATTAAGTAAAAGAAAAAAAAAAAAAAGGAATATAAATGGTCAGAGTTTGGTTCTCAGAATTCAGTGTGGCTGGTTGCTGTGATATTCATTTTAGCCACTTCAGTACTGGGATACATTTTTACCATGATTTTCAGGCATTAACCACTGGGACACATTTTTACCATGATGTTATTTGCTTTAGGAAGGGCTAATGAAGGTCAGAAGATTAATGGCCAGAGTCATCACTATTTCAACCCTCACATAAGTTTCTGAAGCTGTATAAAATTACTATATAGTTAGGAGAATGAATATTAAAACGCGTCATTTTACTGAGGGAGGTTAATTAAGGTTGCCAGTGAAAAGATTAACAAATTCATGGAGAGGAACGATAGGAAGCTTAAGCACATCATTCATGCACTTACCACGTTCAGGCCTGATGTGGCTTAATTGTAAGTTTCCTCTCCTAATGTTGTGGTGTGGTGCCGCGCCAGTGACAGGGAGGGTGTGGTTACCGGTTAATGTATTGTCTATATGTAATGTGTTTAACGAAGGTCATTGATATGTTTAGCAGTACGTGTGTGTACATTAACTCCTTCAGTACTGGGACGCATTTACACCTTGAGTTTTGTGTGCGATTAGACAATCTTATATAGGTACATAAGGGAAGGTCTACGGAGGTCAGGAGATTAACGACCACAGTCTTAACTCTTTCAACCCCCTCATAAGATTCTAAAGCTGTATAAAATCACCAAATAGTAACCAGAATGAATATGGAAATGCGTCATGGTACTGAAGGGGGTTAAAGGAATATGGTTCCATAATATGTGATTTAACCCTCTTTTTGTACAAGGTGAGCTATTTGTTTGGCACAGTTGGAATTAGTATTGGCTGTAAAACTCGCACGTTTGTCGAAAGCCAGAAAAAAATATGGTGAAAGTAATTAGAGGAATAATTCTAAAAAGGTTTATGCCCCTTTTATAAATCACGGTAATTTGTTGCAGTGATTTGATCAGTGCCGTTATATCGTAAACCCTCCCGTGAAGCACAATGTTCTGAACTTATGACTAATTTGTAGTCAAACCAAATATCTGTAAGCGAAACACTTATGATCACCATGCTTGAGCGAAGTGCTTGTATGCTGACACTGACACTGGCTCTGGCAATGGCCGAGGCATTATCTCAGTGAGGATTGTCAACTTTCCGTCTCGCCAAAGTGAACTATGATCGCCTTTTCTCGCCATTCTATAGAAAAGAACGCCTGACCACTATTTTCAGAAACGCTTCCCTCTCTCACCGCGACCATTTTTAAAGTCCAGAGACGATTGGCCAAGTTCCAAAGAGTGTTTATCCTGTTGGTAATGCAGAAAACTTGTTAACATGTCACTAGAATTACAGAAACATCCTTAAAAACACGTGTCACTTCAACTAGAGCCGTTGGAAAATAGTGAAGGTGCGGCGCGGAAGTGTTTCCGAATATGGGCCTGCGCCTTGCCACACCACACGAGGAAGTACGCAAGGGGAAGGTAGCGGGAAAATATAACTGATAAAAGAGAGGAATGTGTTGTATGGCATTACCTGCAGTACACCAGACAAACATTATTCCTTTGAGACAACACACACACCCGGTAGCTCAGTGGTTAGAGCGCTGGCTTCACAAGCCAGAGGACCGGGGTTCGATTCTCCGGCCGGGTGGAGATACTTGGGTGTGTCTCCTTTCACGTGTAGCCCCTGTTCACCTAGCAGTGAGTAGGTACGGGATGTAAATCGAGGAGTTGTGACCTTGTTGTCCCGGTGTGTGGTGTGTGCCTGGTCTCAGGCCTGTCCGAAGATCGGAAATAATGAGCTCTGAGCTCGTTCCGTAGGGTAACGTCTGGCTGTCTCGTTAAAGACTGCAGCAGATCAAACAGTGAAACACACACACACACACACACACACACAACACACTTCTTGAGAATTAAGACTTACCTTAGCCGTATCCAGAGTAAAAGGAAGAGTATGGCCACCTCCCCACAATTGTCACCATTACACTTTAGCCCTTCAGTACCATGACGCATTTCCATATTTATTCTGCTTACTATTTGGTGATCTTATATAGCTTCAGAAACTCATGTAGGAGGATTAAGATAGTGAAGACTATGGCCATTAATCTTCTGACCTCCACAGACCCTTCCTAATGTCATTAAATGGTCTAATCGTACACAAATCTCAAGGTAAACATGTGTTCCAGTTGTGAAGGGGTTAACTATCTGTGTCTGTGATGGTTCGGTCGGTACAGATTTCGAAGCTTGTGTTTTCGTCGCCCTGTCCAACATTTTCCCCGTTACCTCCGGCCCGCGCTCAGATCTTCCTCATAAACCCGCACAAGATGACGAGCCGAGCCTTGGCGTGCTGGTTCATTGATCACCTCCCGCAGCCATCTACCAGGAATTTTGATGAGAAGTTATGTATCCAGGGCGAGGGAAAAGCAGGGTGAAATGTGTATCGTCGAGTTTATTGCATCGATGAAAAAAGGATAAACTGACGAAGCGTGTGTGAATGAGGCTCGTAATCTCAAACACTTCGGCGCTTCACCTTCATAATTTCAAAAGGCTTTATTTAAATTTACACGAGTTTTTTAAGGTGTTTTTACGGTTCAAGAGGCAGAATGACAAGATTTCTACATTATTATCTGGAGAAATACTCTTGAAAACCCCGCTAATCATCTCTGTGGCCTTGGAAAATAATCGTGGTGAGAGCAAAGCGTTTCTGAATACGGACTTGAATCTTAAGATATATAATACCGGTAAATGCGCTAAGAAAAAGTTGTAAGAAGCTGCATAAAAGGTTACTGTGTGTGCAAAAGCATGTAGGAGACTTCTCAAGGCCAGAGCGTTGTTGGATAAACCTTATAAGAAACTACACAGATATTAAGGTGATGAAATTGAGCTGGTAGGGAAATTCGCAAGTCTTCATGGGCTGCATTCTGATACAGTTTCATCTTTCATTGGGAATACTTTTAAAGGCCACACAGATGACTGGCAGACTTCTGTAATGCAATCTTTTTTTTTTTTAAGGAATGGTATGGAATTTTACTTAATGCTTTTCTGCCGTAGTTATTTTTCATTTAACCCCTTCAGTACCATGGAGCGTTTTCATATTCTTTTTTGGTTACTATTTGGTGATTTTATACAACTTTAGAAACTCATGTGAGGGGGATTAAAATAGTGAGGACGCTGGCCATTAACTTTCTGACTTCCATAGATCCTTCCTAATGTAAATAGAATGGTCTAATCATACCCAAATTTCAAGGTAAAAAATGTGTGCCAGTACTGAAGGGTTAAGTCCGGAAAGCAGTAGACAGAAAAGGTAAAAAAATAGTAGATAATTTGTCTTTCATGGGCTACACAACTATCTTAGGTACTACTATACAACCAGAAATGTCATAGAAAGTTACATGTGTATTATGGGTGAAAAAAAATGTGCAACAATTAAATATTTAGATTAATATTGAAGTTTTGAAAGAAGTCATTAAAACCTCAGTAACATTCACTAAAATACGCGTCTGTTAAAAGTAGAGAACAGGTGGCACAGGAGCAACAGCAGCAACAGCAGCTTTGAGGCATTTACGAAAACCGATCCAGGAAGAGATAACTGATTCGGGAGAGAAGACCTAAGCTGCCGTAAGAAGGATGGAGTGAGATGAACTCTGAGCCTCGTAACTTTGCTGGCTGAGCGCACGAAAAACATTATTTCTTGCGTGTCGTAGTAATATTTCAACATTTTTCAGCCCCTGAGCGTCTCAGGTAATATCGAGACCACCTTAAAAAGAATAACAGAAAATAAAGGAGAAAATGAACGCGAAGTAGAAAGAGGGCGAATAATAATTCATCATTTTTAGGCTCGTATTCTCAAACACTTCTGTGCTTCACCTCCACTATTTCTAAAGGCTTCTATTAATTCATACGAATTTTTTAAATGTGTTTTTACGGTTCTAGGGGCAGAATGATAAGATTTCTACATTATTAACTGGAGAAATACTCTTGAAAACACCGCTCATCATCTCTGTTACTTTGAAAACAGTCGTGGCGAGAGCGCAAAGCGTTTCTGAATAATGTACACCTCAACCCGATGAACCTTGGGAAATATCGAAGCGTCCCCTCCATTAAGGTAGCGACCAGCGCGTAAAGGGAAGGAAAACGGGGAAAAATATCAACAGGAGGGAAAATTTGAAAGTAATGACATTGCTCATGCTTAAAGGAATCAATATTGACAATTTTAAAAAGAAGATATAGTTTAAAAGAGTGATAATGATATAGTGATAGTACTGATATGAAGAAGGAAAGAGGGAAGGTCGAGGAAAAGAAAGAAAAAAATAATAAAAACCAGACAAAAAGAGAGATTAGTTGAAATTTATAATAATGTTACGGATGAGAGAGAGAGAGAGAGAGAGAGAGAGAGAGAGAGAGAACTTTAATCCCTTCAGTACTAGGATGCGTTTTCATATTCACTCTGGTTACTATTAGACGATTTAAACAGCTACAGAAACATATGTTGGGATTAGAATAGAGAAGACTGTTGCCATTAATCTTCTGACCTCCATATTATTATTTGGCGAGTTTTACACAGCTTCAGAAACACATGTTGGAACCAGAACAGTAAGAGACTCTGGCCATTAACCTTCTGACTTCCATAGACCCTTCCTAATGCAAATAAAACCGCCTGATCATGCCCAAAAAGTCCAGGTAAAAATGAGTCTCGGTACTGAAGGAGTAAATAGGAATTAATAGCAACTTTATGAGGGAAAGAGGAACATGAAGGAACAGTTACCGAAATGGACAACATAATGCAAGGATCAACAGTAAGAATGTGACGTAATGAGTGTTATCAATGTGTCTTAGGGAACGTGGACGAGATGCAGGGAGCTAATGTCCAGAGAGAGAGAGAGAGAGAGAGAGAGAGAGAGAGAGAGAGAGAGAGCCATGGGAGAAAGATAGACGCGTGGACTGGTATACCTCGTAGGGAGAAAGAATGACGGGAAGAATGAGGAGGAGGAGGAGGAGGAGGAGGAGGAGGTGGGGTGTTGGTGAAGGAAGAGAAGGAGAGTAAGGTTAAAACATGTTATCCCTCCGTGTCTATATCTAATTGCGTGTGTGTGTGTTTCATATATCTTCTTTTCCTCCTACTCCTCCTCCTCCTCCTCCTCCTCCTCCTTCATTTCGGTAATTTGATTGTGTATGTACTTATCTTCTTTTTTGTATTCCTTCTCCATTTCTACCTCCAATACTTTGCCTTCCTCCTCCTCCTCCTCCTCCTCCTCCTACTGTTTCTCTTCCTGTTCCTCTTCTTCCTGTTTCGTCTCCTCCCCCTGCTTCTTTTCTTCCTCCTCTTCCTCCTCCTCCTCTTCCTATTCCTCCTCCTGCTCCTTTTCTTTTTCCTCCTCTTCTTCCTCTTCCTCCTCCTCCTCCAGCGGGCGTCCTAATCCCCGTGAAGGCAGGCGTATCGGGAGTGTCTTGGAACAAAGCGGCCGTGAGAGTGCGAGTGACAGTTTCTTGTGGCTTCCCTCCCATTTCTTTAGTATTAGTTTTGTGTCATCTTTTTAACGGGTATTCTTAGCCGCACATGTTTTCCCCGCCGTCAGTTACCTGTGGGGCGTGACTAAAGACCTGTTTTATGTTATTTTTATTTTTATATTAAGTTTGTTGCCTTTTTTTCTCTTCCTCTCTCTCTCTCTCTCTCTCTCTCTCTCTCTCTCTCTCTCTCTCTCTCTCTCTCTCTCTCTCTCTCTCTCTCTCTCTCTCTCTCTCTCTCTCTCTCTCTCTCTCTCTCTCTCTCTCGTCTTCATGGCTTCAGTTTCAGGTGAACCGTTGCAAAGGATAAGTGATCGTTTGTTCATCCGTTCGTTTCTAAACCCTTTCGTGTCTTTTTTTTATTTATTTTTTATCTTTTCTCTATGCGATTGTGTTTGGTTATTAGTTAAGTGTACAAGTTTTCATTTTTGTTTTGGTATGATCTGTGTATATGTAAAGTATGTTTGTATATAAAGGAAAGACTCAAAACTCTTAAAAGCGATTGTATTAGGTTTATTGGCCATACTTGCGATTGTGTTAGGCTATTGACAAGGTATATAAGTTTTAAGGAGTATTTTTTTTGGTATGATCGTTGTATATGCGAAGTATGTTTGTATGTAAAGGAAAGTGGAACCATGCGTGCTTTGCGGTCCGAGGGGTCTCCAAGCGCACGGGCTCGAATCCTGTCCACGGTCCGAGTGTAGGTTGGGCTTCCTCACTCGGGGTAACGGTTTCCTAGCGGGTGGGCTTTGGGATAGGAGGTACCCCCAAAAAGTATCCCCTTTAGCCCATAAACTCCCGTGAAAAGACCACATGGTATAAATAAAAAAATAAAGTGATTGTATTAAGTTATTGGCCAAACTTGTGATTGTTTTAGATTACTGAAGAAGTGTATAAGTTGTTAGAAATATTTTTTTTTGCATGATCAGTGTATATGTAGAGTATGAATGTTTGTATATAAAGGAAAACTCAGAACTCTCAAAAGCGATTGTATTAAGTTATTGTCCAAACTTGAGATTGTGCTTGGTTATTGACGAAGTGAATAAGTTTTAAAGAGTTTTTTTTTGCTATGATCAGCGTATGAGTGTAAAATATTCACATATACAGAAAGTAAAACCCAGAATTTCAAAGCGATTGTATTAAGTTATTGGCCAAACTTGCTATTGTGTTAGGATATTGACGAAATATATTAAGTTTCCAGTAGCTAATTTTTTTATTGGTATGATCAGTGTATGTGTAAAGTATGTACTTGTATATAGAGGAAAACTCAAAACTCTCAAAAGCGATTGTATTAAGGTTACTGACGAAACTTGCGATTGTGTTAGGTTATTAAGGAAGTGTATAAGTTTTAAGGAGTATTTATTTTTTTTTGTATGATCAGTGTATGTGTGAAGTGTGTATGTATGTAAATAAAGGGAAACTCAGAACTCTCAAAAACGATTGTATTAGGTTATTGGCCAAACTTGCGATTGTTTTCGATTAATGAGGAAGTGTATAAGTTTTTAGGAATATTTTTTTTGGCATGATCAGTGTATGTGTAAAGTGTGTATGTGTGTATGTATATAAAGGCAAAATCAGAACTTCCAAGTAATAGTATTAGGTTATTACCCAAATTTGCAACTTTTACCAGTATATATTAAGATAGATCTCTGATATTTATAAAAAAAGAATCATGCATAAGTTGAAATGTAATGAAATGAAACAATAATGGTCGACACACAGTATAAAAACCGTCCCGCTGAACCCCTTCAATACTGGGACATATTTTTACCTTGAGATTTGTGTACGATTATACCATTCTATTGACATTAGGAAGGTTCTATCAAGGTTAGGAGATTAATGACCACAGTCTTCATTATGTTAATTCCCTACACGAGTTTATGAAAAA
>NC_059302.1:21410922-21413422 GCF_017591435.1 Portunus trituberculatus | reverse complement strand
GCAGCGGCGTGTGTGTTGCTGTGGCCTCCTCGGTTTTCATTCCTTCCTCTCAGTGTTATTCCTATGTGGGCGTTTTCCACAACTTACCTGCATGAATCGACTGACAAGTTATAACATTCTGCGGGAACATTAACTAAGTGGCAACAATAATATTAGCCCCGATGAACTAGTGAACTGAGTCAACATAACGGGCAAAGTTTTTAGGGCAGTATTCAGACATGCTTTCCTCTCTCACCGCGGCAGTTTTCCAAGGATTATGAAATTGGGGTTATGACGGATATAAAGTTTAAAGAATACAGAAACAAACTAAATCGTACTATAAAACAAGCCAAACAATAATTTTATGCATTAGTATTCACCAATTTTAAAAATAATACGACAAAAATATGGAATACAATTAACAAGATATATAAAAACAGTAAAGACAGCACTACATAATATAATTACTCTAGTGGTATTAAAATAAGTAACCCAACAAATTATCGAAACCTTTAATGAATTTTATATATACATTACTCACAAGTTAGACAATGAATTACCTATGTCCAACAGTAATCAGGCTTCTTTTCTAAAAGTTAATTACCAAACATCAATGGTTGTCCCACCAGTAAATACTTACGATGTTATCAGTGTTATAAACTCATTGAAAAACAAAAAAAGTAACATAAATGAATTAGCAGTATCTCTTCTCAAAACCAAGAAAGATCAACTAGCTATACCATTAGCTACCCTTTTCAACCATTCACTTCGCACTGGTAAATTTCCTCATTGCCTTAAACATGCTACGGTCATTCCCATCAACAAAAAAGGCGCAAAAGACAACTTAAAAATTACTGATCTATATCACTTTTAAGTATTTGTTCGAAGATATTTGAAAAAAATTGATTAAGAAATTTCTTATAAACTACATAGACTCTAAGTCCATTATATCCCCTGAACAGTTTGGTTTTAGGCAAGGACTGAGTACATTTGATGCTTTATCATCCTTCAGTGAAAAGATATACACTACACTGGACGCTCAAAATTCTTTACTCAGCATTTTCATTGATTTCACAAAAGCATTCGACACAGTAAAACACGACATCTTACTGCAAAAACTAAATCATTATGGGATACGAGGAATCATATATGATTAGTTTCAGGACTACTTAACAAAGAGAATGCAAACTGTCAGGTTCCTTGATCACACATCCACACCACGGCAAATAAAGTACGGCATCCCTCAAGGTAGTGTCCTAGGTCCAATACTTTTCCTCATATATATAAATGATCTGCCAAAGTATATTCACAAATATAAAAACAATTCTCTTCGCAGACGATGCCACCCTGTATATAACTGGTGATGATCCTACAATTATAAAAGATATAGCCAATACTGAACTAAAACATTTTCCTCATGGTGGCTAAGTAATAGATTGACAGTGAACCTTAACAAAACATATTTCATGCTTTTTTCCAATAAACAAGCAAAAGCATTACCATCTTTCACCTTACACCACAGTAAAATAAATAGAAGCATTCCTAGGTATAATTTATGATGATGCGATGTCCTTCAAACCTCACATAACAAACCTTATACTACTAAAGTTATCTAGAATTGTATCCCTACTATATCAAGCTAAAGAATTCATGCCACTTTATATACTAAGACTTATGTATAATGCGCATATTTCAGCACACCTACAATACAGTACTCCTATCTGGTGCAACACATACCCAACACACCTACTACCTTTAGACTCCAAAAGAAAATCATAAGGATTGTAATTAACATTAACCTTTTTTGAACATACCCACCCTCTTTTTAAAAACACAAATACCCTAAAAATATTTGACATAGATAAATTACAGATCAGCATTTTCATGTTCAAATTATTGCGCAACGGCCATAATACAGTAATACATCTTCAACATGACTATCTTACACGCACACGAGACTATCTCCGTACACCAGCACACAACCTTACTATTTTCCAACACTCATTAGTCTTCACCGGTCCTAAAATATGGAATTCTATCCCCAGTAATATAAAAAACTCTAAGTCTATATATTGTTTTAAAAGCATTACAAAAGGCATATCATTACACAATATTGAAATAATATGTCCATGTACTCGTATTTCCAATAGCGTCATTCTCTATTACAATTTATTAGTGTGTGTGTGTGCGTGCGTGTGTGTGTGTGTGTGTGTGTGTGTGTGTGTGTGTGTGTGTGTGTGTATGTGTGTGTGCGTGTGTGTTTCACTGTTTGATCTGCTGCAGTCTCTAACGAAACAGCCAGACGTTACCCTACGGAACGAGCTCAGAACTCATTATTTCCGATCTTCGGATAGGCCTGAGGCCAGGCACACACCACACACCGGGACAACAAGGTCACAACTCCTCGATTTACATCCCGTACCTACTTACTGCTAGATGAACAGGGGCTACACGTGAAAGGAGACACACCCAAATATCTCCACCCAGCCGGGGAATCGAACCCCGGTCCTCTGGCTTGTGA
>NC_059302.1:21398422-21405922 GCF_017591435.1 Portunus trituberculatus | reverse complement strand
AGTAAATCGTTGACCAGTCGAGGAGAAAATGGAAGGAAAATATCTGCTACTGCTCCCGCAATGACATGGCTGGGAACAAACAAACAATCTTACAAAATCATGTTTATGGTGAAAGAGAACCTATTAAAGTCTGTTTGTAGGGAGAAATGAAAGGATATTGAGAGAGAGAGAGAGAGAGAGAGAGAGAGAGAGAGAGAGAGAGAGAGAGAGTTTTCACAGTTTTAACCCCTTCAATGCTATGACGCGTTTCCATATTAATCTTGCTTACTGTTTGGCGATTTTATACAGCTTCAGAAACTCATGTAGAGGAACAAAATAGTGAAGACTCCGGCCATTAATCTTCTGACCTCCTCGGACCCTTTCTACTGTCAATAAAATCGTCTAATTATATACAAAGTCAAGGTAAAAATGTGTCCGAGTACTGAAGGGGTTAATCTTGGCTTGCACGATGGGTTCAGTGATCTGGAAACGTGTGTTGTAGTTGGTGTTTGTGTTGTAACAGTGTGCTTTGGTCCTTAGCGGCTGTTGGTGACGGGAACCCAAAACCACACGCCACAGTCGAGACGTTGCCTTGGTAATGTTAGACTGTCTTTTCTTTCACATAATTTCCACATGAATTTATATTGTTTATTGATTTTTATTTCGTTTTCTTTCTCTATTTCTTTTTTTTATTTTGTTTGTTTGCAGCAGATCGTTCTCGAAATAATAAATAGATAAATAAATGAATAGATAAGTGAATAAAAATGTATATCTCTGACCTTGCTCGTGGTTCCAATAAACAAGGAACATTTTGTATTGTTCTCAGCTTCGTGGAAATTCTTAATTCTTGGCTGCGTTTGCATATTTTACTTTTATCTTTCTAAAGGCTATTTGGAATTTAGCAAAGCGTGTGCTAATACCGAGGCGCCTGCTCCAGTTCTTAATGTATATCCTCTTCAGTGCCATGCCGCATTTTCATATTCATTCTGGTTACTATTTGGTGATTCTATACAGCTTCAGAAACTTACGAGGGGGATGAAAATAATGAAGACCGTGGCCATTAATCGTCTGATCTCCATAGACCCTTTCTAATGTTAATAAAATGGTCTAATGGTACACAAATCTCAAGGTAAAAATGTGTCCCAGTACTGAAGGGATTAACGTTTAAGATAATCTGTTTTCTTGTGTTATAATTTTTGTATGTCATTAAGTCTGTGATTATAAATTCGTGTGTGTGTGTGTGTGTGTGTGTGTGTGTGTGTGTGTGTGTGTGTGTGTGTGTGTGTGTGTGTGTGTGTGTGTGTGTGTGTGTGTGTGTGTGTGTGACGTGCTGGCGAGGATTGATGTAACTTTCGCTGTGGACTTGCTATATGTTTCAGCAGTTTCAATTAATGTTGGACGAGGAAGGAGAGCAGCCCAGGGTAGTGAGGAGGAGGAGCAGGAGGAAAAGGTGGAGGAGGAGGAGGAGGAGGAGGAGGAGGAGGAGGAGGAGGAGGTGGAGGAGGAGGAGGAGGAGGAGGAGGAACATTAAGGGAAATTTTGCGTGGTCTTGTATATGTAAATGCTCTTTTACATTTAATATTTTCTCCTTCTTTTTTCTTCTGCTTATTATGATTATTATTATTATTATTATTATTATTATTATTATTATTATTATTATTATTATTATTATTATTATTATTATTATTATTATTATTATTATTATTATTATTATTATTATTATTATTATTATTATTATTATTATTATTATTATTATTATTATTATTATTGTTGTTGTTGTTGTTGTTGTTATTGGTATTATTGTTTTTGCTGTTAATGCTGTGATATTTCTTTTGAGTGTCTGGCGGGGCGAGGAGTGGGTTGCGTGCACACAGGAGGGTGGTGAATGTGCCTCATGGTCTCACAGCAGCGTGTTATAGTGCAACGTAGCATCTGAATGACGAGTTAAAAAAAATTAAGACACTAATTTTTCAGATGTAGAAAAATAAATTGTTAATAGGAATGCATTATGGCACTTTGCTTTTCGTTATTGATATGCACTGTGACGTGAAGCGCAATGTAAGTGGTATGGTGGTTTTGAAAGACAGCGCTGGAGTTTTATGACATGAGCTAAGAGAGGTGAGATTGTCCATTGAATATTATTAGTGCAGTCCTCACCACCAATGGGATTAGTAAGAACATTGATATTAATCCCTTCAATACCGGGACACAATTTTACATTGAATTTGTGTATGATTAGACCATTTTTTTTTTTTTTTTATATTAGGAAGGGTCTATGGAGGTCAGAAGACTGACGGCCAGTCTTCATTATTCTAATCCCCTACATAAGTTTCTGAAACTGTATAAAATCACCAAATAGTAAACAGAATGAATATGAAAACGCGTCATGGTACTCAAGAGGTTTATGATAACGATACAAATGATGGTCCACAGATCACAACACAGCGCACAGCGGGTCGTCGGTCTACGGCGGCTATGCTAGGAGTGGGCGCCGCTGTCATAGTAGTGTTGATGTTCGTAATGATGATAATGTTGATAAACGTGTCTGTAAAGATTGAATTATTGCCAAAGCTTAGGAATTACTTTTGAAAACATCCTGAGTCCTCACCGCCCTGTTGGAAGTGTGAGGAAAAGTTCAGCCAGGCAATTCTAAAAAGGTGGAAAAAAATAACTATTCTCAATAGGTATTTATCAAGAGAATCCCACGACAGAGTTTTGCCTCTTGTATTTATAAAAAAAGGAGCTTCAATACATGTGACTTAAGGTTAGCTCGTCCTGTTCGCTTCAGTGCTGGAAGACGGACACAGCTGTTACTTACTGAAACTCCTATTCCATCGAGGACCCGCGCCACGACTCCTGCCAGTGTTTCGTAACTTAGGTGTGAGAGCATGACCATGAATGCTTTTTTAACGTTAACAAATACCGTATTCTGTAAGTGGGGAAGAAAACGAAGACATGGTTAGAAAATGTGTGGCGTAAAACGTGTGATCATGCAGGTTGTCAAAATTAATGTCCTTATGTAACTGCAGATTCCAAGGTTAACTGCAGCATCCAAGGTTAAGAGAATGTTGCTCTCTTTAAGTTCCTCTCGCTAACGTTTGCCTTGGTACTAACTTGTCAGACCTTATCTGGCGTAAACGATATTTTTGGTCGCTTTATGATGTCAAAGGCTAAAATTAAAGTCCGTCCACCGTTGAGTCTGGAAGATGATTCCTTCTTTACGTAATTAATGTTGCAAGGAGACGCTGCACCACTGAGACTGTCTGTCCGCCCCTGTGAAGAGTGTGCTCACGGTGGGAACTTCACTCACTGACTCCCATATTCTGAAACACTTCCCGCGCTGCACCTTCACTATTTTTCAAAGGGCTCTACTGGAAGTGACACGGGTATTTAAGGCTTGTTTCTGTGATTCTAATGATATGTTAACAAGTTTTCTGCATTATCAACAGGATAAATACTCTTTAGAGCTCTGCTAATCATCTCTGTGGTTTTTTAAGATGGTCGCAGTGAGAGAGGGAAACGTTTCTGAATAGGGCGCTGATGGACCATGCTCAGAAACACTTCAGCGCCGTAGCTCCACTATTTCAAAAGGGTCCTGTTCAAGTGACGCAAATTTTGAAGAGTGTTTTCATGGTTGTAGTGACAAATGAACAAATTTACTTTATTACCTACAGGAGAAACATCTTTAGAAACACGGCTTATCATATCTGTGGCCTTTGAAAATAGTCGCGGTGAGAGAGCGGAGCGTTTCAGAATACAAACCTGTCAGTCTCACCACTTGCAGAACTTGGGAATGTTGACACTGATGGACTGTTCTTAGATGAGGGTTAGTGATGGAGAAGTGTAAAGGTACGAAATAAGTAGACAGATACAGGCTGTGTGAGAAATTTATTTGCCCATGAATTTGTTAACGAAGATTGGCTTCCCGTTTTCTGTGATGTAGCGTAACATGATAGTGTCTCCTATTCCTTTAACTCCTTCAGTACTGGAACGCATTTCTACCTGAATTTGGGTGTGATTAGACGATTTCATTGACATTAAGAAGGGTCTGTTGAGGTCAGAAGATTAATGGCCACAGTCTTCACTATTTCAATCCCTACATGAGTTCCTAAAGCTGTAAAAATCACCAAATAGTAACTAGAATCAATGTGAAAACGCGTCATAGTTACTGAAGAGGTTAAAGAAATGCTGATGATAACATTTGACATTCCATCTGAGGAGACCTGGACAACTTCGCTAGGCAGGAATAAAACTACACATGAACTGAAAGACTTTACTGGATATACTCGTATAATCACACATTTGTCTTGCGTGTTTATCCTTCAAATGTATAATCTAATTGTGTTTGATATCCAAGTTCTAGGTGGAGGTGTAATTACCTTACATCTAAGATGAACTTGGGTAGTGAAATGGGCCCTAATATAGGTAACACTATAAATAAAATTGCCTGCGCCGCTAATGGGCGGAAACTGATCAGCGCTTCCCATACTCTCTTCAAGTGTGCCTACAGGCGCTATAGGCCTTAACGTAAAAAGAAAAAAAAGAAAAGTCTTGACATTGAAAAGCACCTCCGTGGGACATTTTCTTATTGCAGTTGTTGTTGTTATTGACTTGTTTTGCCCTCTTACATGGAAAAAAAAAACGAAAACCAGACCACTTTACTACAACAAACCAATTCGTTTTATTGCAGTTGTTGTTACTCTTGACTTGCTTTCCCCCTATACATGGAAAAAGAAATGAAAACCAGACATTTTTATTACAACAAACTATCCATTTTATTGCAGTTGCTGTTGCCGTTGACTTGTTTTCCATTCTTACATGGAAAAGAAAGAGAACAGATCAGCTCTCTATTACAACAAACCATCCATTTTATACTGGTTGTTTTTTAATGTAAGAGGGGAAGCCGGCCAAGGGTAACAAATGATAAAAAAAAGCTCACTCTTACATGGAAAAGAAAGAGAAAACATACCACTTCTACTACAGACTACAGCAAACCATCCAGTCAGTTCCCTCACAATGTAATGGTCCGGTTCCTCCTCCTCCTCCTCTGCTACGTCTCTTTCGGTCTGTGCTTTGCTTCTGACTGTTTCATTTTGTTAGCATTCACACTCTGCATGGGAAGAGGACACCACATTTGCATCTGCGTGTTTCTCTACTTCCATTTTCTGTGTAAACCTCTGCGTACTGTACCATTCTCTCTCTCTCTCTCTCTCTCTCTCTCTCTCTCTCTCTCTCTCTCTCTCTCTCTCTCTCTTGCCCTTATTCTGAAAACGCTTTGCTCTCTCACCATCACTACTTTCCAAAGGCTCTAGTTGAAGATTTTGGTGTTTTTAAGGTTATTTTTATGGTTCTGGTGATGGATTGGCAAAGTTTATAGTTTATCATAAGGTAAAACTGTCTTGAAAACCCGTCTAGTTGTCTCTTGGGACTTGAAAAATTGTCGTCATGAGAGAGTAAGGCGTTTTTGAATACAGGCATCGCTCTCTCTCTCTCTCTCTCTCTCTCTCTCTCTCTCTCTCTCTCTCTCTCTCTCTCTCTCTCTCTCTCTCTCTCTCTCTCTCTCTCTCACTCACACACACACACACACACACACACACACACACACACACACACACACACACACACACTTTAATGCACACACTCTTACTTTGTCTGATTTTTGTCCTACTGATAATGTTGTTGATGACGCGATTGTTGCGGTGCCTTATGAAAGCCTGTCAGATTATACTATACCAGTTGTTAGGGTTAACCAGGATGTAACACCCGATAGGAACTCTTATGGTAGGAAAATGGTGGAAATCTGTAAAAATAATCAGGTGTTTATATTCAATGGCAGACTTGGGGAGGACTGTGGTGTTGGCAAACTTACAACTACATATCTCACAACTATAGAATATTTTTTAGGTTCACCATCTGTAATGTAACTGGTAGAAACATTTAAGGTACTTGACTTTTTATCCAGCATTGTCGGATGTACATTGTGGGTTACACAGAAAATTTATATTTAGATGTCTAGGTACAAAGAAACTTATGGAAAATCTGATACCCAACTAGTTACGGAACGTGTGAAGCCAGGAAAATGGAATACTGAAATAAAGTGTATGTTAGTCAAATTAATAAAAGCAAAATTAATGAACTGATTGAAAAGGTACAAGTTTTAGCAGTAGATGATATTGATATGGAATTAAAACAAATTCTGATTGAGCCGGCACTTAAAGTTTTTCCGCAAACTAAGAAAAAAACATATGTTAAAAAGTCTAATAACACTGTCATGGTGGGCTATGATGGCGAGATAGTCCCACTTTATAAAAATAATTGTGACATTCATGACATTAATAATTATAGAGGGATACCATTGGTCAGCTGTATGGGGAAGTTGTTCACCTCTATACTGAACGAGAGACTAAGTAAGTAATCAGAGGCTATGAACATTATTTATGAAACACAAGCTGGATTTAGACATGGCTATTGTACCTTAGATCACATATTCTTACTTAAATGTGTAATCGACCTGTTCAAGTGGAGAAAAAAGAGACTTTTCTGTTTGTTTGTTGACTATAGAAAGCTTTCGATATGGTGTGGCGTGTAGGATTATGGCACAAGTTAGTGAAAGAAAATGTAAAGGATAAAATTTTTAATGTAATCAGGAATATGTACAGAAATGTAAAATCTTGTGTAAGGCTAAACCTACATATATCAAATACCTTTGTGTGCAGTGTAGGGGTCAGACAGGGGGAAAACTTATCGCCATTGCTCTTCGCCTTTTATGTTAATGATCTAGAAAATTATTTAATGGACCATAACTGCAACTATTTGAATTTTGATGATGATTACTTAAATACATACTTGAAACTTCTTGTTCTTATGTATGCAGATAATACAATTATACTGTGTGACAGTGAGGATAGATTGAAACAAGCATTGTTGGCTTTGTACACTTATTGTGAAAATTGGAAATCAAAGCTCAATTGTAACAAATCAGAGATTGTTGTATTCAGCAAGGGAAGCAAATTGATTTTTTTAATACTATGGTATTGCCAATACTGACTTATTCATGTGAAATATGGGGACATTATATTGTTAGAGAAGTAGAACTGCTGCACTTAAAATTCTGTAAGCAAATATTGTTTGTTCACAAAAATACTTGTAATGATATGGTTTATGGAGAACTTGGTGTATTTCCACTTATTATTCATATAAAATGTAAAATGATTGGGTATTGGGCTAGAATGATTTCAGGTAAAGACTCTAAATTGTGTTTTATAATGTATCAGTGTTTATTAAATTTAGATAGGTCTGGGATTTACACTTCGCCTTGGATAGCCTGTATCAAAAATATCTGCAATGAATGTGGCATGTCATGGTTATGGTTATTACAAGATGTTCCTAATGTTACGTGGGTTATAAAAGCTGTGCAGTTAAGATTGAGGGACCAGTGGATAGCAACTTGGCGAAGTAACCTTGCAACAAAGTCTTTATGTAATAATCATAGGATGTTTGAATTAGATTACGGTATGGAAT
>NC_059302.1:21393422-21395922 GCF_017591435.1 Portunus trituberculatus | reverse complement strand
GAGAGTTAAGAGTTGTATGTAAAATTATTTGATGTCTGGAAGTGATGATTGGTGGTAGAGGAGAGAGGAGGAGGAGGAGGAGGAGGAGGAGGAGGAGGAGGAGGAGGAGGAGAAGAAGGAAGAGGAAGAGCATAATTTTTCAGGGCAAGGAAAAAAAGAGTAGGAAGATTAATATAAGAAAAAAAAGTCAAAATTAAGTAAGAAAAATAATGAAATACTGTAAGGCTTAGAATGTGAGGAATATAGGAATTGAAACAGAGGGAGAGTGAGAGTGAGAGGGAGAGGAGAGGGGAAGGAAGGGGGTGCAGGGTCATACAGTAGTGGTCATTTCACCCTTCACTGCCTCCCTCCCCCCTGCCGACGCTCCCTCTTCCGTCGTGGTCTCCGTCACCACCTGCTGCCTTATCACTGTCAGCGGCTCTTCAGGCACCACCACTGTCTCGCTGCGGCACAGAGGGGGACACACATAAGACACAAGGATACGTGGATATACACAGCTAATGATTAAGAAGGAGGAAAGGGAGAAAAATGTATACAGATTCTTATTAGCACTCCTTTCACACCCACACACCTACACACACACACACACACACACACACACACACACATACACACCGCGTAGTGTAGTGGTTAGCACGCTTGACTCACAATCGAGAGGACCGGGTTCGAATCCCGGCGCACAGGCAAATGGGCAAGCCTCTTAATGTGTTAGCCCCTGTTCACCTAGCAGTAAATAGGTACGGGATGTAACTCGAGTTCACCTAGCAGTAAATAGGTACGGGATGTAACTCGAGGGGTTGTGGCCTCGCTTTCCCGGTGTGTGGAGTGTGTTGATGTGGTCTCAGTCCTACCCGAAGATCGGTCTATGAGCTCTGAGCTCGCTCCGTAATGGGGAAGACTGGCTGGGTGACCAGCAGGCGACCGAGGTGAATACACATACACACACACACACACACACACACACACACACACACACACACACACACACACACACACACACACGGGAAATATGTAAGACACACACAAGGATACGTAGATATACACAACTAATGATTAAGAAGGAGGAAAGGGAGAAAAATGTATACAGATTCTTACTAGCACACACACACACACACACACACACACACACACACACACACACACACACACACACACACACACACACACACACACACACGTACCCGCAGACACGCTCACACGCACACACTGGAGAGAGATGCCTTATATGTAGTGTTAATAGTATTTATCTTTTGGTATTGATTAATTTTGAGCACACGAGAGAGAGAGAGAGAGAGAGAGAGAGAGAGAGAGAGAGAGAGAGAGAGAGAGAGAGAGAGAGAGAGAGAGAGAGATAATAATAAAAAACTCATAACAATCAGGATCTAAAGTATATAATAGTAAAAAAAAAAAAAATGGGTACAAAAGTAGGTACTAAATGATAATATTTACATTTATGGTGCATGTTCACATATGTTATGAAAATACTGACAAATATGATAAAAAAAATAAATAAACTAACAAAAATTAAGAACAAAATCAGGTCGAAATGTATATACAAATAATTTACATTTATGAAAGACAGGAACAAAAGTAAAGCAAATTATACCAACACAGCAAGGCAAATACAGGGGAACTTTGTCACATTGTGTTGAAGTGAAACAACTTAGATGGGATCAGCTGGTTGATCATTGTGTTTAGAGAATATAGTTTTTACAATCGTATGTTTAAATAAATCAAAGTTGGTTGTAAGAAGTTCATGCGACAAGTTGTTCCAGCTTGTGGCACCCCTTGAGAGGATGCTTTGCTGGGCGTGTGATGTTCAGAACAGTGGTATGCGTAGTGTCTGGGGTCTTCGGGCATTAAAAGTCTATGGTATTATGTGAAGCCTGTATCTATTGCAAATACATGTAAAGATTTATACACAAATATGTTTGTTTGAAGTTAAATAATATCATGAAGCTTTAAGAATTTCGAATCTCTGAATAAACTATTAGTGTGATCATGACGATTTCTGTAAAACATGATGCGTAAGAGTTTCTTTTGTGTCAGGAATAAACTGTCAATATATGTTTTATAGGCGCCTCCCCATATAGCAGAACAATAAAGAAAATGTCGATATATTAAAGTGAAATAAATTTGTCTTAAGCAGCTTGCATTTAAGTAATTTCTTAGCTTATATATAACCCCTGTAAATAAAGATACTCTGGATTTTACAGAGTCTATATACTTTTTCGTGTGAAACATATTCACCAAGTTTTGTGCATGTGTTTCTTCATGATTAAGAATGTTGATGTTAAAATCGTCCATAATGTGGATAGGTGTTCTTGTTGCAGACAAGTCAGTGATCAAGTCATTAAGAGTAGCAATGAAGTCTTGGATCTATAAATCATCCCTACAGAAAGAGAGAGAGAGAGAGAGAGAGAGAGAGAGAGAGAGAGAGAGAGAGAGAGAGAGAGAGAGAGAGAGAGAGAGAGTATGAGTTATCTATTCATTTTTAACT
>NC_059302.1:21370922-21383422 GCF_017591435.1 Portunus trituberculatus | reverse complement strand
AGCCAGGCACTGACAGTACCAGTGGTCCTTTACGTTAGGTTAGGTTAGGTTAGGTTAGGCTAGGTTAGGTAAAAAAGGACTCACTTCATGACAGTGTTTGGAGAGTGGTGTGTGGCGGGTCATTGCTCATGGCGACCCGTGTGAGGCATTGCAAGGTTGCATCGTCACTGCTCTCATAACCACGGGACTGGGGTTGACCCTTTCGGGGTGAAAAGTTTCGTCCCAGTACCTGTGTAGGTAATAATACTTTGAATCGTTTCGCCATCGCCATCGCCGCATCGTTAGCCTCGATAAACGGATCGTTATCCTCGACAAACACATCTTTACCGTGGACACTGGAATCGCAACCTGTCGTGGAATCCCATTGTTAACGTGGACTCATTTTCCTTTGCGGCTTCAAGCTCACTGGTTGTCGTCAACTTGCAGCGCCTCACACTAGGCAAGGGTCGCCTTAAGCAGTCTGCCGTGTCTACCGTCCACCAGATGATGCCGTGAGGGGCCTTTAAGGGGTGATAAGGGCTCCTTGCATAGAGTCTGGTGGTGAGTGGTGTGTACGGGACCTCTGCTTATAATGACACCGTGCTGAACAACTCGCCATGAACGAGGGCACGCTGTGCGCCATGCACCAGGCACTGACAATACCAGTGGTCCTTTACGGGGTGAAAAGGACTCACTGACAGTGTTTGGGGAGTGGTGTGTGGCGGGTCATTGCTCATGGCTACCCGTGTGAGGCGCAGTGAAGTGGCAGCGTCACTCTCCTCGCACTCACGGGTCTGGGGTGAACTCTTACGGGGTGAAAGGGTTCGTCTCAGTACCTGTGTAGGCAAGTGAACTTCAATTGCGTCGCAGTGAGGTGGCAGAGCCACTCTCCTCGCACCTAAGGGTGTTGAAGTGGATCCTTACGGGGTGAAAGGGTTCGTCCCAGTACCAGTGTAGGCAAGTGAACTTCAATTGCGGCGCAGGAAGGTGGCAGAGTCACTTTACTCGCAACCAAGGGTCTGGGATGGACCCTTACGGGGTGAAAGGGTTCGTCCCAGTACCTATGTAGGCAAGTGGACTTCAAAATTGTGTCGAGAAATCGCATCCTGAGAACTGGAACCGCATCGACATCGTGGAAACCCGCATCGTTACTGTGGAAACTGGAATTGCATCTTGATCGTGGAAACTCGCATTATTATCGTGGAAACTGGAATGACATCTTTATCGTGGAATGGCATCGCTATCGCATCGCTATCGAGGAAACTGAAATGGCATTGTTATCTTGGAAACTCGGAGCGCTATCGAGGAATCTGGAATCACATCTTATCATTCACACTGTTATCGTGGAAGCTCTCGTGATCGTCGTTCGTTTCGTTATCTCTGAATTACTTAATTAGTCTTGGTATTATTCTTGGCCTCCGTAATAATAGAGATGTTGGTCATTTTTATCTTATCTCTTTTACCGTATGTTTTCTCAGGGTATAGTTTAGTGTTCTTCAACCTTTTTTAAGTTCGTGCACCTTTTCGAGAAGCAAGGAGGACTATAAAAGAAATGCATCAATATCTGTAATTTTCCCCTACTTTAAGACTGAAAATCGATAGATAACATTATTGTATATCTACCTGAAGCTATAGTTTTTCGGTCCTAAACAGTCGCTATATAGTGCGAAATGTACTATAACAAAATGCCACATCTCAAACACATCAGGCCCGTGTTTCGTCTGAGTATAATATATTACAGTTGTGAATAAATCGTAATACTTTGATTAATGTCAATAGGAGAGGACCCAAACTGTCACATTTTCAGTGTTCGCAGGTTGGTTTAATTTAGGAATGGGTCAGCATCGTCTCGCGGTACAGAGTAGTCGTCACTAAACACTGTATTACGATGTATCTATTGATTTACCATGCTTTTACTCTTTCCAGTATTTTTCTGTTCACATTCTACCATGGTATTTCTTTATAGTTACTTGAGTTTATACGACTAACATCATAATATAGAGCAAAACATATTTGTCTGGTGTACCAAGATCTTTAATTTCTAGAGACTTAACCCTTTTAGTACATATTCTTTGTGGTTACCATCCGATATAGAGCAAAACATAATTAGAATAGTGAACTGGTTAATCAAGATCTTTAATTTCTAGAGACTTATCATACAGCACGGAACCTTAACACACATTTCATCTCGCTTCTGCACAGGTTAATTCTTCACAAGGAATGAGTAGAGCAATATTTGTTCGGTTTTCTTTATGAGAAAAAAGAAAATTAGCGGCCGAAACAGAAATAGTCCGAGGGTGTTGTAGTGTTTTCATCAGCGTGTTCCTAAGCTGTCGTGTCATAGCCTGAACATGGTATTCAATTCAGTTCAGTTGATAGGCGGAAGTGTAGCCTGGATATCGGCACTTCCTGATGTGTTTTGTTTGGGTTTTGTCTGGGTCTCTAGCTGTAATGAATTATTATTTAAACTTTTTACTTTATGTTCTCTTAAAAAAAAAAAAGAATATATATATATATATATATATATATATATATATATATATATATATATATATATATATATATATATATATATATATATATATATTATTTCTATTTTCTTCTATACTAGAATTTATATATATATATATATATATATATATATATATATATATTATATTTATTTTCTATTTTCTATACTAGATTTTTCAAACAGTAATTTTCCAATGAGGTGTTCTTCATTTTCTGGGTAATGATGCCGCCAATTGGGGTGTTTGGATCTTTCAATGGTGTAGGCTGGGCAATGTAGGAGGAAATGTTTATGCGTTTAGACTATAGATCAGGGGTTCTCAACCTTTTTCTCGTTAAGAACCCTGTGAGTTATAAGACCATCCACCCGAAACCCCAGTAATTTGACATCGAACAGAATGTTAATTTAGTGACTCACACTAACTCACTTGGCAAAGGTATTCTGCAAAGAATGTATCATTAAATCAGCCATCTAAGTATCCCTGGAAATCTTCTTGTGAACCCCTGTGGGTTCGCGAACCCCAGACTGAGAACCCCTGATCTAGTATGAGGAAAACGTTAGTTGAGGAAGGAGAAAGAGTAGTGTTTGTCTGCCTTTTTTTTTGTCTGCTATGAGGAAAAATCTTGTTGAAAAAAAGGGGAAAGATTAACATTTGCTCGCCTTTTTAATCTCGTATGAGAAATAAAAAACGAATGAAGAAGGAAAGATTAACTTTTGTCTGCCTTGGTAATCTGGAATGAGAAAACCCTGGATGAAACTAAGGAAAAAAGTAACGTTTCCCTGCCTTGTTAATCTGGTATGAGGAAAAACTAAATGGAGAAGGAAAAAAAGTTACGTTTATCTGCCTTGCTAATCGGGTATGAGGAAAAAAGCTGGTTGGAAAAGGAAAAAAAAAGAAAGTTTGCTTGCCTTTCTATTCTGCTATGAGGAAAAACTGGCTGGAAAAGGAGAGAGAGAGAGAGAGAGAGAGAGAGAGAGAGAGAACACATTTATCTGCCTTTCTTTTTTATTGTTTTTTATTTATACCATGTGGGCTTTTCACGGGAATTTATGGGCTAAAGGGATACATTTTAGGGTACCTCCTATCTCAAAGTCCATCCGCTAGGAAACCGTTGCCCTGAGTGAGGAAGCCCAACCTACACTCAGACCGTGGACAGGATTCGAACCCGTGGGCTTGGAGACCTCTCGGACCCACAAAGCACGCATGGTTCCACTGTACCACGGCGGTCCCTAAAAATTGGTATGAGGAAAAAAAAGAATCTTGTTGAAAAAGGAAAAGAACATATATTGCGAAAAGATAAAAGCGGTAGAAAGAAAGTAGGTTATATAGTAGTGAGGAAAAGGGGGGGAGGAGGGAGAAGAAGGGTAAAAGAAAAGCAAAAGGAGGAAAGTATTAAGAAAAGTGAAAATGTGAGCTTAGGAAAAGTGTGTTGATGCTGAACTGGAATGACTTGTTTTGTGTTCGTGTAGAATAGACTTGCTTCTTCTTCTTCTTCTTCTTCTTCTTTTCTTCTTCTTCTTCTTCTTCTTCTTCTTCTTCTTCTCCTCCTCCTCCTCCTCCTCCCTCCTCCTCCTCCTCCTCCTCCTCCTCCTCTCTCCTCCTCCTCCTTCTCCTCCTCTTCCTCCTCCTCCTCCTCCTCCTCTTGTATTTAAAGCTCACTCTGCATCTCTAATTTTCCTTCCTCACTTACCTCTCTCTCTCTCTCTCTCTCTCTCTCTCTCTCTCTCTCTCTCTCTCTCTCTCTCTCTCTCTCTCTCTCTCTCCTCTCTTTCCTCTTAATTCTCTTATCTCCTTTTCTTCCTCCTTTCCTCTCTCAGTTCTTTTATTTATTCCTTTTCTTTTTCTCCCTCTTTCTCTCATTTCTTTTGCTTCTATCATTCTCTGCTTTTTGTTATTCCGTCCTTAATATTTATTTCCTCCATCCTCTTTATTCGTTTCGCTCTGCCTATTCTCTTAATTTCTTCCTTTCTTCTCCTTTTTCAATTCCTCTAGTATATCCTTCTCTTTCTCTTTCCCTCCTCCCTAAACAGCTACTTTCCTCCACCTTTCCATCCGTGTCTCTCTGTTTCTCCTCCTCCTTCTCCTTCTCTCTCTCTCTCTCTCTCTCTCTCTCTCTCTCTCTCTCTCTCTCTCTCTCTCTCTCTCTCTCCTCATCCACCGCTGCTCTCCTCCACCTCTCCACCCATCCCTTTCTGTCTCTTCTCTCCATCTCTTTCTTCTCTCCTACTTTTCCTTACTCTAGTTTATCCTTCCTTTCTCTTTCCCTTTTCCATCTCCTTCCATGTCTCGCTGTTTCTCCTCCTCCTCCTCTCTTCCCTCTCTTTTTTCCCTTCCTCCAGTCTATCCTTCCCTTCTCTTTCCCTTTGCCATCTCCTTCTATGTACTCACTGTTTCCTTCACCCCGTCCCGCCATCGCATGTCCCGGAGCACTACTAATCACAACTTGACGAACATGCCACTCAAACACTAACTTAATTAACCTAATTACTACTTATACTAACTTTTCCCTAACTTCACCTCTTTATCCCACTCTAATACATACAATCTTACCCAACAGATCTTCAATATTATCCTAACTAAATCCAAGCAAACCTGATCAACGCTCGCCCTGCCCCGGAGTAGACTCACATGTAGTTGGGGTGGTCGGTGAAGACAGCCACGGTGAGCATACTGTTGAGGTAGTGGCCCTCCAGGAACATCCACAGGAACATGGCAGTACGAGCGTACTCCATCAACACGTACACGCCTTCACATAGCACGGGCTGAGGAAAGAGAAAGAAGGAAAAGTTGATAGAGAGGTAGATAGATAGATAGATAGATAGTAGATAGATAGATAGATAGATAGATAGATAGATAGAGAGGTGGATAGATAGGTAGACAGATGGATAAATAGATAGATAGGTAGGTAGGTAGATAGATAGATAGGTAGGTTGAAAGCCAAAGCCAAGGTGTTAGTAGAGGTTCGTAAGGTAGGACAGATGGGAAAATGGGAGGGTTGTGTGTGTGTGTGTGTGTGAGAGAGAGAGAGAGAGAGAGAGAGAGAGAGAGAGAGAGAGAGAGAGAGAGAGAGAGAGAGAGAGAGAGAGAGAGAGAGAGAGAGAGAGAGAGAGAGAGAGAGAGAGAGAGAGAGATTATTTATATTTAACCAGCTACTACTATGAATAACTCTTTCATTTTTCTTTTCCTCCTCCTCCTCCTCCTCCTCCTCCTCCTCCTCCTCCCTACTTATCCTTTATCTCTTACCCCTCTCTCTTCCCCTCCTACCCTCCCAACACACACACACACACACACACACACACACACACACACACACACACACACACACACACACACACACACACACAGTGGTTAGAGCGCTGGCTTCACAAGCCAGAGGACCGGGGTTCGATTCCCCGGCCGGGTGGAGATATTTGGGCGTGTCTCCTTTCACGTGTAGCCCCTGTTCACTGTTCACCTAGCAGTGAGTAGGTACGGGATGTAAATCGAGGAGTTGTGACCTTGTTGTCCCGGTGTGTGGTGTGTGCCTGGTCTCAGGCCTATCCGAAGATCGGAAATAATGAGCTCTGAGCTCGTTCCGTAGGGTAACGTCTGGCTGTCTCGTCAGAGATTGCAGCAGATCAAACAGTGAAACAGTGAAACACACACACACACACACACACACACACACACACACACACACACACACACGCAACCATTGTCAATTTTCTTTTCAAATTATTTTTCGGGGTATGAATTATTGCCTTTTTGAAGAAGATTTATTGTGAAAGTTATATTTTGTTGTTGATTTACTTGTGGGGTCTCTCTCTCTCTCTCTCTCTCTCTCTCTCTCTCTCTCTCTCTCTCTCTCTCTCTCTCTCTCTCTCTCTCTCTCTCTCTCTCTCTCTCTCTCTCTCTCTCTCTCTCTCTCTCTCTCTCTCTCTCTCTCTCTCTCTCTCTCTCTCTCTCTCTCTGTCTCTCTCTGTCTCTCTCTCTCTCTCTCTCTCTCTCTCTCTCTCTCTCTCTCTCTCTCTCTCTCTCTCTGTGTGTGTGTGTGTGCTCGTGACCTCTCGCTATTACTCTTCTGGTGGCGGTGACGGCTTAACATCTCGTGCATTCCAAACTGGCGGTTCAAGGGAAGGTGAAAGTGAAAGATCGTTTATAGCTCACTGCCTCCCCTTATACATCAGACCACGTGACCTGGACCTTCCCTTCAGGACCACAACATATTATCGTTCTCCTTCCGCTGTTTTTGGTAGAGGGAGGGTTTAGTGTCATGCATAAGTCTTCTTCATCTGTTTCTATTCCTTATATCTCCCTCTGTGATATGCGTTTTTTGTATTTTCACCATAATTTAATCACATTTTTCTCTCTTTCTTCCATCCTCGATTTTCTTTTCACTACTCGTTCTCTCTATACTGTTTTAAATCAATTCCTGGTATTATATCTGTTTCTTATATCTTCCTCTATGAGTCGCGTTTTTTGTATTTCTACCGTAATTTCATCTCTTTATCTGACTCTTTTTCCTCTCCCTCTACCTTCTGGCCTTCTCTTCACAGCTTCTCTCCATACTATTTTAAATCAATTCCTGGTATTATCTGTTTCTCATGTCTTCCTCTGTGATTTGGGTTCTTTGTGTTTCTACTATAATTCCATCACTTCATCTCACTCATTTTCCTCCTCCTTGACCTTCTTTCCTTCTCTTCACAGCTCCTTCTCTCCATACAGGAAAAGAGCAGGCTAGATGACTTAGCAGATATAGACGATGGCTTTCAAATTGTTAGAAATGGTAGAACGGCCAATGCTAAGACTACAGACAGCACCACTGTGACATTACAAAATAGGTTTGCTGCGTTGCGAGAGGAGACTGAACCCGAACCGGATGTAATTCTGGTTGGGGATAGTCTTGTTAGCGGCCAGGGTAACGAGTTTTGTCGAGACAAGCCAAATAGGAAGCATAAGTGTTATCCAGGCCGTAAGGTAGAGGATATCACGGAAAGAGTTGACTACTTGGTGGAAAACTCTACGGAGGACGCATTATTCGTTACAGTTGTTGGTACGAATAACCTCCACCGTGACACTGTAACTGACATCGTAGATAGATATCGGGGCATGATGAGGGAATTTGCCGAAAGGAGACGCAAGGTAGCAGTGTGTGGCATCATTCCCCGATATGATGTCGGACCTGCCATGTTTAGAAAGATGTCAGTTGTAAATCGACAGGTAGAGGCGCTCACTAGGGAGGAAGGAATGTATTTCTTTGATTTGTGGCACCACTTCTGTTCGGACAGAACTTTGTATGCTCGTGATGGCTTACACCTTAACTGTGTGGGGAAAGCGAGGTTAGGTAGAGTTTTAGGTGAATGTTTAGCTGACATACCTCGCCCCCCAAAGATAGGACAAGGGAGCACAGCTGAGGAGGACACAGATAGAGTAGCCAGTGACGAGGTAGTTGCCAATGTAACTGACAACGACCAAACAGCTCCCGAAACAGAGGAACAACCTAGCGTAGATAGGCAGGAAGAGACAGGAGAGTCGTCATCGGTGCCAGTGACAAACGAGCAAGAAACACAAGAGGAGGATTTTCACTAAGCGAATCGCGTAACGGACCAGCTGAAAAGCATAAGAAAACCTTGAAAGGCCTAACCTTATTTTACACAAATGCTAGAAGTATAATTAAAAAGAGATGAACTCGTAGCATATGCAAGGTCGGAAAATCCTGATATAATAAGTATAACAGAGACATGGCTGAACACCTGTGATAAACACTTAATCTCCGAGGCTAACATTCCTGGCTACAATATGTTTATTAATTGTAGAATAAACAAAAGAGGAGGTGGAGTAATGATGTATATAAGAAATAGCATAAGTGCCATTGAAATCAATAAAGAAAACAGATCAGCCTACGAATCGGTATATGTCAAACTGAAAATAAATAAAAAACACATAATAGTCGCGACTATATACCGCCCTCCTAAAATGACGCCTGATAATGACGAAATATTATATAACGAAATTGAAACAATACTGAAAACAAAACGTCCATTATATGTGGAGATTTTAACCTACCACACATTAACTGGAAAATTTTAACATCCGATAACGAGGGATCCAGATTACTCAACGTGGTGAGAAAGTTATACCTTTCTCAATTTGTAAGAGAACCCACACTAGACAATAACATCTTAGATATCGTATTAGCTTCAGACGCTGATTTGATAAATACCTGTGAAGTGGGTGAAGTTTTAGCTAACAGCGATCATAAAATTATACGATGTAATATTAACTGCGAGGTAGACATAAAAGAAAACGCACTTTTAGTCCCAAACTATAAGAAAGGTAACACGCTAAGACTTAAATTAGAATTACAAAGAATTAATTGGCAAACAGTCTTCGCAAACAAAGACATGGAGCAGATGTGTTCAGCCTTTACTAACATTCTCCTTGAAACAGAAAGTAAATGGATTCCACAAGTTAGAAAACGAATAAATAGCACAAAAAATCCCCAATGGATGACACACACTATAAAACACATCATCGCCAGGGAAAAGAGCTTATATGCTAAATATAAACGAACTAAATCTGATAACGATTACAGCAATTATATTACCACCAAAAGATGTTGCGAGAGAGAGATAAGGAAGTCGAAGCGCAATCTCGAAATAAACATATCAAGGCAAGCAAATACAAATCCTAAAAGTTTTTCCAATACATTCGTAGTAAAAAGACTGTCAAAGAAAAAATTGGGCCGATAAAAGATAATAATAACTTGTGAGTGATAGTAAAGCCATGGCAACAATCCTAAATAACTTTTTTCACAGCGTGTTTATCACAGAAGACTTTTCGACCTTGCCAACCGCGATCAACATGTATAGAGGATCTGAAAATGAAAAGCTGATAATAGACGAAATTAGCGAAGACGATATAGCCAAATACCTGCGCAACCTTGACCCCAATAAGAGCACAGGGGCTGATAGATTATCAACGAGGCTATTAAGAGAATGTCAAGAACAGCTGGTGTTACCTCTTAAATTACTTTATAATAGATCGTTGCAGGAAAGAAAAGTACCAAGTCACTGGAAATGCGCTAATGTCACGCCAATATTCAAGAAGGGCAACAAAAGTGATGCTGGTAATTATAGGCCCATCAGTCTCACCTCGGTAGTTATAAAAATTCTAGAAAAATAATTAGAGACAAAATTATTTCCTTTCTAGACAGCCACAAATTGATATTAGACTCACAACATGGTTTCAGGAACAACAGATCATGCCTAACGAATCTCCTAGAATTTTTCAATGACATATTCTCTAATTATGATGACAGAGCTCCATCCGACATAATTTATCTTGACTTCAGGAAAGCTTTTGATACAGTCCCACACAAACGTCTCTTAATTAAACTGAAAGCCCACGGGATGGGAGAGCAGTTGTGTGGATGGATTGATAGTTGGCTAACTAATAGAAAGCAAAGAGTTGTTATTAACGGAGAAGCTTCCGACTGGCTTCAAGTTACGAGTGGTGTTCCCCAGGGTTCAGTTTTGGGTCCATTACTCTTTTGATATACATAAATGATTTAGACTGCGGCATCGTATCAAAAATATCAAAATTCGCCGACGACACTAAACTAGGTAGCAAAGTACGCACAAGAGACGATTGTGATGCCATCCAGCGGGATTTAGACAACCTTAGTAGCTGGAGCGAAAATGGCTATTAAATTTTAATGCAGATAAGTGCAAAGTAATGCACATCGGCCTAAACAATGTGAAAAATAATTACAAATTACATGGACGTAACTTAATTAAAGTCACTGAAGAAAAGGACCTGGGAGTACTCATAACAAATGACTTAAAATGTGCTGCACAGTGTTCGGCCGCTAGTCGTAAAGCTAACACTGTTTTAGGATTTATCGCGCGTAATTTTGATTATAAAACACCTGAAGTCATAACGCGTCTTTATACATCATTAGTGAGACCGCATTTGGAATACGCGGTTCAGTTCTGGTCTCCATGTTATCAAAAGACATTAATAAATTAGAGAGCGTTCAAAGACGAGCAACGAAACTAATCCCCGGAATACGTGGCCTGTCATATGAAGAACGTCTCAAAAGACTAGACATGTTCTCCCTCAGAGATCGTCGCATCCGAGGTGACCTCATTCAAACGTTTAAAATACTTAAAAATATAGATAAGATCGACTATGAAAATCTTTTTGAGCTTTCGCAATCAGTAACGAGAAATAACGGCTTGAAGCTTAAAGGACAGCGATATAATACTGATTTGCGAAGAAACTTTTTTAACGTAAGAATAGTTGAACACTGGAACAAGCTGCCAACGTCCGTCGTCCAAGTTAACACAGTAGCTACGTTCAAAAGTAAATTAGACAAGTTTTATAAAGAAAATGGTTTCCGATAATTTGTTTTTCTTTTAGCGATATTAGTAGTTACGCTAGATATCTCTTTTTTTTTTTTTTAGCGACAGTAGTAGTTACATTAGTACTCTCTTTATTTCCCATCCTTCCTGTGTAAATTTCCCCGATTGTTCTTCTCAGCAATCGGGGTGTATTTTTCGTCTTATTTCTTGCCGGGTGACGCCGGAGGGAGTGGTGGGTGTGGAGGAGCTTCATCTGTTCTATCCTTACCTCCTACTAAGTATGTAGCTTCTGTACATGTAGTTTAGTAAACGAGTGACCTCGTCATAGGTCGTAAGGCCTCCTGTCACTCGTCTTTCCTCTGTATTCCTATGTATACTCTTTTAAATCGATTCTTGGTATTCATCTATTCATTATGTCTTTTTCTGTGCATTGCTAACATTATTCCATCTATTCATCTCACTTTCTTTCCTTCCCCTCGATCTTCTCTCATTCTCCTTACAACTTGTTTTCTCCATGCTCTTTTAAATCGATTCCTGGTACTCTTCTGTTCCTTACATCTTCCTCTGTGACTCACGTTCTTTGCTTTTCTATTACAATTCTATCACTTTATCTCATACTCTTTCCTTGTTCTCGACCTTCTCTCCCATAACTCGTTTTCTACATGGTCTTTTCCTGGTATTCTTCCGTTCCTTACACCTTCCTCTGTTCCTCCTTCTACCATCATTCTACCCTTCATCTTACGCTTCCTTCCCTCGACCTTTCTCTCCCATAACTCGTACCCTCCATGCTCTTTACAATCAATTCCTGGTACTCTCCTCTTATAACGCAGCCAAACCATCTAATAAAATCTTATCATCACAACAGGTGACCACGAGGAACACAACACGTGAACCCAAACACTCCCGTGACACAGACTACACTCACACATGCACAGTCACCACACGACGAGTCTCACTAAAAGAAAAGAGTGGTTCAAATGACTTTTTCTCCTTCTCTTCCCTACTTATATATTTTTTTTGTTCTCAAGGGGCGGTGGAGGATTCTCATTTTACACGCCACACACCTGCCAAGCAATCCGGTGTTTTTGTGTGTGAGGGTCTTTATGTACGGAAAGGCTTGGCAACGGGCAGAAAGGCGGACAGGGGACCAAAAAGTGAGGCTGAAATAGTTGAGAGAGAGAGAGAGAGAGAGAGAGAGAGAGAGAGAGAGAGAGAGAGAGAGAGAGGGAGAGGATAAGGGTGTAGGTATGTATGTGTGTATTTAGTAGGTAATGTGAAGCTTATAAACAAAGAGAGGTGGAGTAGAGGAATGGTGAAGGCTGTTATTTATAGACGAATATTTGTAGCAGAGAGAGAGAGAGAGAGAGAGAGAGAGAGAGAGAGAGAGAGAGAGAGAGAGAGAGAGAGAGAGAGAGAAAGCAAGTAATCCTAAGTAGCAAACAAAGAGTTATCATTCTTTCCCTTTGATTCAAGAGAAAAAAAATAAACAAAACCTCCACGTGTCCCTTTAATAGAAAAAAAGACACGAAAATACAGAACACGTCCCCTCCCCGAAGCAAAGGTAAGCAATAAGACTTCCTTCTTTGTACCTACCTTCTTCATCACCTCTTTCTTTGCAGACGTTTTGGACTTTTAATGTGTTTTCTTCTTTATCTGTATTTTTTCT
>NC_059302.1:21360922-21365922 GCF_017591435.1 Portunus trituberculatus | reverse complement strand
TGATATATACAACGTACCACAAAACACACACACACACACACACACACACACACACACACACACACACACACACACACACACACACACACACACACACACACACACACACACACACACACACACACACACACACACACACACACTCTCTCTCTCTCTCTCTCTCTCTCTCTCTCTCTCTCTCTCTCTCTCTCTCTCTCTCTCTCTCTCTCTCTCTCTCTCTCTCTCTCTCTCTCTCTCTCTCTCTCTCTCTCTCTCTCTCTCTCTCTCTATCTATCTATCTATCTATCTATCTCCCATCTGTCCTTCCATCTTATCCTTTGCTAACATCTTGGATTTATACTTTTTCTTCCCTTGATCTTTCCCCTCCTCTCGTCTTCTCTCCGCTCCTCATTTCTCTCCCATCTCCTCCTTTCTCCCTCCTTCTCTCTATTACTTCTCTATCCACCTCTCCTCTCCTTCACTTTAATTCTCATCATTCTTCATTTTCCCCTTCCATTTTTCTAGTCTCCCTTCCTGCACCTCGTTTCACTTTCAATCCCTCCTCTTCACTTCACCCCCTGCATGCTCTTCCATTCCTCTTCTTCCTTCTCCATCCCTTCAATTACCTTCATTCTTCTTTCCTTGTCCCTTCATCTACTACGTTCTTCTATTTCTCCCTCCCTTCACCTTTCTCTCTCTCTCTCTCTCTCTCTCTCTCTCTCTCTCTCTCTCTCTCTCTCTCTCTCTCTCTCCATATCTCCCTTTATTTCACCTTTATCCTCTTTCCCTGGCTCTCTCTTCCATACGCCTCTCTAATACCCTATGTTCAACTACCTTTAAACTGGCCCCCTAAACCACCCTCCCTCTCTCTCTCTGTCTCTCTCGCTCTTAATTTCACTCGCCTCATTCCTCTCCCTTCGCTTCCCGTAATAACGAGCCGTGTTTCCAGTCAGCAGTATTCTCTGACCTAGTGAATAACAAAGCGATGATTTTGCCCTTGTCTGAACATCCGCTCCAGTGAGAAGTACTAGAGGAAGAGAGGCAAGGGGGCAGGGGAGCAGGGAGGCAGGAAGGCACGAAGGCAGCCAAGAGGAGGATAGGAGAGTACAAGAATGAGAGGAAGGAATATCTAAGTTGAATGTTGGTGAATAGCAGGAGGTAGAGGATAGAAGAATAAGAGGAAGGATGAGAGGGAAAAATAGATAATATGGATGAAGAAGAGAAGAGGAGGAGAAAGAATAGGGAAGTTAAGAGGCTATTAAACAGAAGGGATGCTAAAAGGAGACAGAAAGGATAAGGAAATGAGAAAAATACTTGAGAGGGAAACTAAAGGATGTGAAAATAGAATGGAGGGGGAAGGATGAAAGAGAACGATGAAAAGAAAGAAGAGAAATAAAGGATATAGAAGTACAAGTGAGGTTAAAAGGAAAGGTAGAGAAAAAACACATAAAGAGATAAGAGAAATGATAATGGAGAGAGAACAGGATAGAGGGAAAAGAAATGATAGGGAAACAGGAAGAAGGCAAAGAGGAAACGGTGACGGAGAGAGGAAGGCAGGAAGAGGAGGAAGAGATGATGGGAAACTAGAGAGGGCGAAGAGTTTTTAAGAGCGGAAGAGACAAGAGGTAATGTTCCTGTGTGTGTGTGTGTGTGTGTGTGTGTGTGTGTGTGTGTGTGTGTGTGTGTGTGTGTGTGTGTGTGTGTGGGTGTGGGTGAGAGAGAGAGAGAGAGAGAGAGAGAGAGAGAGAGAGAGAGAGAGAGAGAGAGAGAGAGAAAACCGACAGAGAGGCGGATACCAAAGCAAGACAAACTAATTAAAAGCCAAAACATCAAATAAAGAAAGAACACACACACACACACACACACACACACACACACACACACACACACACACACACACACACACACACACACACACACACTGAGTAGTTTAATGGTTAGCACGCTCGACTCACAATCGAGAGGACAGGGTTCGAGTCCCGGGAAGCGGCGAGACAAATGGGCAAGCCTTTTAATGTGTGGCCCCTGTTTACTTAGCAGTAAATAGGTACGGGATGTAACTCGAGTGGTTGTGGTCTCGCTTTCCCGGTGTGTGTTGTGTGTTGTGATCTCAGTCCTACCCGAAGATCGGTCTATGAGCTCTGAGCTCGCTCCGTAATGGGGAAGACTGGCTGGGTAACCAGCAGACGACTGAGATGAATTACACACACACACACACACACACACACACACACACACACACACACACACACACACACACACACACACACACACACACACACACACACACACACACACACAGACAGACATACACACAGAGCACCTACCTGAAGTAGGAGAAGATGGCGAGGGATACGAGAATGGAGGCGAGGGAGAGTGACAGGCCCACCGTCTCGATCACTCGGCTCACCTCCGCCACTTGGAGCTTGAGCTGAGTGGTGGGGGACAGAGAGACGCTTGTTAGTTTGACGAGATCACCTGTTGCTCGTCCATTACCACCGCTATTACCATTACTTTACCTGACCTTGCCTAACTTTAACCCCCTTCAGTACCATGACGTGTTTCTATATTCATTCTGGTTACTATCTACTGATTTTATACAGCTTCAGAAACTCATGTGGGGGTTAAAATAGTGAAGACTTTAGCCATTAATCGTCTGACTTCCATAGACCCTTTCTAATGTCAATAAAATGGTCTAATCGTAAACAAATCTCAAGGTGAAAATATGTCCAAGTACTGAAGGGATTAATTAACTGGTATCATTGTCATTACCTGCGCCATCTTGACCTTACCTAAATTTAATTAAACTATTGTTACTTTATTTAACGTCTTTAGTTCCGGGATGCACTTGTACTAAGAATTTTGTGTACGATTGGAGGATTTTATGGAAGTCAGAAGATTAATTGCTAAAGTCTACACTCTTTTAATCCCCACATAAGTTTCTGAAGCTGTATAAAATCGCCAAATAGTAAGCAGAATGGAAAAACACGTCATGGTACTGAAGGAGTTATGGGCTGGCACCACTACCTTCAGCGCCACCTTACCTGACATTACCTAACTTAATTACATGCTATCGATATCACTACCAGCACAGCCTCACCTGACATAATCTAGCTTTTATTAATCTTACCTAATTTTACTTAACGCTTGATCTTACCTAACTTAATTTGCTGTTGCGACCATTACCAACACCGCCTGATGTCACTTTCCCTAATAACCTTGCCTTACTTTTGCTTAACTTTCAATAACCTTACTTTTCCTCAGCTGGCCTCAAACAACACCACCACTAAGGTCACCACCACTACCTCCACCACTGCTGTCACTTAACGTATCCACCACTTAACATCACCTTACTTAGCTTCATCTCGTCACCATAAGTTCATCATACTTAACGTCAATAACTATTAGCCTCGTATTCTCAAACATTTCTGTGCGTCAGCTTTATCTAAATTTACACGAGTTTTTTAGGTGTTTATACGTTTCTGGAGACAGAGTGACAAGATTTTTACATTACTACATGGAGAAACACGCTTGAAAACCCCGCTAATCATCTCTGTGGCCCTGGAAAACAGTCGTGGTGAGAGAGCAAAGCGTTTCTGTTCACGGACTTTAGTATCACCACCACCACCACCACTACCTCTACCATTACTGTCACAAATCTTAACCTGCCTTAACTTTACCTAATTTTTAGAAAATCGCTAACATATCACCACTATTACTGTCACTTAATTCAACCTCCTCACAACTCAGCTACCTTATAAAGCCACCACTAACACGGAGAACATTACAGTCACTTATCTTAGTCTAAACAGGAATGACCTCACTTCACCTCACCTCACCTTACAAGTTAAAAGCCACGGCGAACACCGCAATTGACAATTAATAACACCACTTGTCGTAAATTAGTCTTTAATCTCACCTTACATCACTTAAGTTACTCGCAAACCACTACTGATATTACCACCTTTAACACCACAACCACTACCACTTCCACTACCACCAACACCACCACCACCACCACTAGTACATTAAAACACATGTATTTCTCTCAGTTTTCTCACAGTCTGTAATAAATATCTATTGAATATCTCACACACCACGAATACATTAAAATGTGTATATTTACTTCAGTTTTCTCACAATCTTTAATATCCATTGATTATCTCATTTGTGTTTCCTTTATAATCTGTTTAGTGTGTGTGTGTGTGTGTGTGTGTGTGTGTGTGTGTGTGTGTGTGTGTGTGTGTGTGTGTGTGTGTGTGTGTGTGTGTGTGTGTGTGTGTGTGTGTGTGTGTGTGTGTGTAAGTAAGTAAGTAAAGTTTATTGCCAAACTGGTATTACAAACTCATTTCAAATTATTGATAATGTTATTCATTGGCACGACCTGTCGAGTCGAGACTCCTTGACAGGCAAGTTATCCTAAAAACTGAAAATGCTGCATAGCGTTGTTTGGCAATGAGATCAATATGACAGTGAAAAACAGAAATAAATAAAATATTAGTAACTCAATGTACAAGAGGTACAGTTACATATATATAAACAACCATTGATCCCTACACCTACATACACCCACACACGCATACATACATTGATAATAAGAGACAAAAAAACTTACTAGTAAATCAGTGTACAAATCGTAGTTACATCGTACATATACACAACCACTCCTACCTGCATCCAAAAAAGAAAAAAAAAAAATACATGCGCTAAGTATTTATGTATTTCTTAATGGAGAAAAATACTCTTTAGTTCTCCTTTTGAACTGAAAAACCTTGCTAATGTTTACAATTTCTTTAAAGGTGACAGGGAGAGAATTCCATAATTGAAGGCAAGAGTAAGAAATGCTTTTCTTAAATAGTATTGTACGTAATTCGGAGCAGTCTAAATTCAGATTTCTTCCTCTATTCAAGAGCCTATGTGTGTGTGTGTGTGTGTGTGTGTGTGTGTGTGTGTGTGTTTCACTGTTTGACCTGCTGCAGTCTCTGATGAGACAGCCAGACGTTACCCTACGGAACGAGCTC
>NC_059302.1:21350922-21355922 GCF_017591435.1 Portunus trituberculatus | reverse complement strand
TAATAAATCCATCAATCTGTACTTTAACATATACATTTATGACGTGGGAGGATAGTGAAACGCGGCAAGCTTGTACCGCAGAGTTTAACAGGCACTTTCTAGCAGCCCGGGTGGCAATGATACGTTGTGATGTCCCAATAGACTCAGATTTGTAGGTATTCCGACGGTGTACGCTTTGCTTTGACGAGAAGGTGTGTGTGTGTGTGAGAGAGAGAGAGAGAGAGAGAGAGAGAGAGAGAGAGAGAGAGAGAGAGAGAGAGAGAGAGAGAGAGAGAGAGAGAGAGATCTCATGATTCATTACCGGTGTTCGAGATCATGCTTTCTCTTCTCTCTCTCTCTCTCTCTCTCTCTCTCTCTCTCTCTCTCTCTCTCTCTCTCTCTCTCTCTCTCTCTCTCTCTCTCTCTCTCTCTCTCTCTCTCTCTCTCTCTCTCTCTCTCTCTCTCTCTCTCTCTCTCTCTCTCTCTACTACGCAAAGATTAAGATCCTTCCATCAATATTCCTTCTCCATTTCCTCAATTTTTTCCTTCCCTCTCCTAATTCAGTTTCCTACAAAAGTTGACTTGAGTTATAATTCCTTACAACTCTGACTTCTACCTATAATTTCTCTTGCCCCCTTTAAAACATACACTCCTAATTAGCTGCAACATTTCCCTCGTTAAATCCTTGTCTAGGCTGTCCTCCTTCTCCCTCTTACCTTCCCCACCCATCCTCTTTAATGGTGCCACTCTAACTCAGCCTCCCCCAAATTAAGCTCCGTCTGTCAAGTTCTTACTCTGTCTCTCCTTCCTTCATTTCTTCTTTTTTCCTTGTCTTGTCTTGCCTTTCCCTCTGTTTCCCATCCTCCATCTTATCCTGCCTAAAGTGTGGTCCCTCTGCTGCTAACACCCTATACAAACAGCAGTGGCATATTCTCTCTCTCTCTCTCTCTCTCTCTCTCTCTCTCTCTCTCTCTCTCTCTCTCTCTCTCTCTCTCTCTCTCTCTCTCTCTCTCTCTCTCTCTCTCTCTCTCTCTCTCTCTCTGTAAAGGTTTGTTTGTTTTCTATTACAGTTTATTGAAACTATATTTAATTCACTGTTTGCCTTTTGCTTTTCTATGGCGGCAAGTCAGAGAGAAAGAGAGGTAGGGAGAGAGAGAGAGAGAGAGAGAGAGAGAGAGAGAGAGAGAGAGAGAGAGAGAGAGAGAGAGAGAGAGAGAGAGAGAGAGAGAGAGAGAGAGAGAGAGAGAGAGAGAGAGAGAGAGAGAGAGAGAGAGAGAGAGAGAGAGCAGCATGGGACAGACATACAGACAGACATAGATAAACAGACGGAAAGAGATGTGTTCAAGTAATTATGTATTATCAACATCACTCCATTAGTATTACCCCGCTCTCTCTCTCTCTCTCTCTCTCTCTCTCTCTCTCTCTCTCTCTCTCTCTCTCTCTCTCTCTCTCTCTCTCTCTCTCTCTCTCTCTCTCTCTCTCTCTCTCTCTCTCTCTCTCTCTCTCTCTCTCTCTCTCTCTCTTTTACCTTATTTCTCCTCTGGCTCGTTTCCGGGTCTTATTATAAAAATGTTTTCCTTGTTCGGCGTCGTTACTCCCCTCCATACCCACTTTCTCAACCCATCACTCGCTCCCCAGTCCCTTATACCCCCGCTCCTCTCCTCCACTGTCCATATTTCTGTTTGCTTCCTTTTATCCTCAGCTCCTTTGTTGATATCCTCCTCCTCCTCCTCCTCCTCCTCCTCCTCTTCTTTTTCCTCCTCCTACTCCTCCTCCTTTCGATGTAGATAGCAATACTGTGTCATCCATAAGGCCAAATATATGTAACAACCTCAAAAAAACATCGAATTGACTGCCTTATTTAACTAGTCTTATCTGCTCGTCAACACACACACACACACACACACACACACACACACACACACACACACACACACACACACACACACACACACACACGCGCCCGGTAACTCAGTGGTTAGAGCGCTGGCTTCTCAAGCCAGAGGACCGGGGTTCGATTCCCCGGCCTGGTGAAGATATTTGGGTGTGTCTCCTTTCACGTGTAGCCCCTGTTCACCTAGCAGTGAGTAGGTACGGGATGTAAATCGAGGAGTTGTGACCTTGTTGTCCCGGTGTGTGGTGTGTGCCTGGTCTCAGGCCTATCTGAAGATCGGAAATAATGAGCTCTGAGCTCGTTCCGTAGGGTAACGTCTGGCTGCCTCGTCAGAGACTGCAGCATATCAAACAGTGAAATACACACACACACACACACACACACACACACACACACACACACACACACACACACACACACACACACACACACACACACACACACACACACACACACACACACACACATTTTTATTACTGCTACTATCGTTATTACTGTTACTGTTATCACTGTCATCATTCATACAGCTAATGTTGATACTACTACTACAACTACTACTACAACTGCTGACACTACTACTATTCTAACCAATACTATTCATTTTAAGTAGATTATCACTATTATTACTACTGCTGTTACAGTTATTACTGTCTTCATTCATACTACTACTTCTACTACTATTGTTGATACTACTACTACTAACACTGCTACTGTTGATACTACTACTACTACTACTATTACTACTACTACTACTACTACTACTACTACTACTACTACTACTACTACTACTACTACTACTATTACTACTACAACTCAACTCCGTTTACATCATTTGATAGTGAAGACCTATCGGAATTTAGTAGTTTCAATAATGCACCAAGAGAAGAATTATATGAATACTTTGCTCCATTTTCAGTACAAGACGATAATTATAATAATGTTCTTGATGTTAACCGGTTTTACTTACGATTGAGAAATGTGAACTGCCTTAAGTCAAAATATATTTTTCTAGACTGCCTTCCTTTATTGCAAGAAAGTGCTGCAATTACTTTATTGACATTGAATATTAGGTCTATGTCTACCAACTTTCAATATTTCGTCGACTCCGTCCTCTCTTGTAACATAGATTTTGATGTATTAGGTTTCACAGAAACCAGACTAGATGCTGATATCTCACCATTGTATATGCTACCACACTACGAAATGTTCACTAATAATAGAAACAGGTATGGTGGGGGAGTGGCCATTTATATCGTAAGCAAATACAAATCTTCAATGGTTATTGAATTTTTCGACTTGAACCATTCATTGAAACCTTAGGAATTGAAGCCAAATTTAATGAAAATACATACTTGTTTATTTGTGTCTACAGGCCACCTCAAAGTAATGTAAACGATTTCTGTAATACACTGACTGAAATTCTAGATATTATAAAAGATAAAAATTACAATAACGTATTCATTTTTGGTGACCTAAATTTAGATCTCTTAAAACAAAATACTGATAATGTGCAGGAATTCCTTAATATTATGTACAGTTATTCATTATTTCCCACCACAACATTACCAACACGTGTAGCAGACACTTCATCCACATTAATAGATCAAATCTGGGTTTCACAAATAGAAAACAATGTAAGCAACTACGTACTTAAAACTGATATAACTGACCACTACCCCGTTATCTCAGTATTTGCATGTAACCAATCTGTCGTTCACAATCCTATATACATTACGAAAAGAATATTAAACTACGACTCGATAGACACATTTTGTAATATGCTTTCAAAAATTAACTGGTCAGATGTTACAGCTTGTACATGTCCAAACAATGCCTATAATTTATTTCATGATCGATTTAAATATTACTGTGATAAATGTTTTTCACTGAAAGATTTTAAATTAAATTTTAAAAAGGAGCGTAGCCCACACATAACACAAGGTCTGAAGAACAGCATCAGGGAAAAAAACAGACTTGAAAAATTGGCACACAAATGGCCTTTAACCTTTAAGGAGCACTATAGAATATACAGAAATAAATTGGTTTCATTGTTAAAAACGGCCAAAAAGAAATACAACCAGAACCAACTAATTGATAACCAAGGCAATCCTAAATCTCATTGGAGGTCCATAAATAAAATTCTTGGCAGATCAAAAATAATAAAGATACAACCCTTGATTTAACACCTAATTGCGTTGATATTCCTAATAAATTTAATGTCTATTTTTTGAAAGCAGGGTGTCTGAGCCATGATGATGTAGATGAACTTATGAAATATTTTATTTGTCACCAGTTTCAGAATCAGAAATAGAGAACTACCTTGAAGTGTTAAAAAAGTCATTGTCTGGGTATGATGAAATCCCTCCTTTAATTTTAAGATACACTGCCAACCATATCTCCTTACCGTTGTCTCACATCATTAACCTTACTTTTAAAAGAGGAGCTTTTCCTGACAAATTAAAGAAAGCTAAAGTAGTCCCATTATTCAAATCTGGTAATAGAAATGACGTCAGCAACTACAGACCTATATCGGTTCTTCCCGCATTTAGTAAGGTGTTCGAGAATGTCATATCCACCCGACTTGTAAAATTCATTGAGGAAAATAGATTATTCACTGATTGTCAGCATGGCTTCAGATCCGGTCGTTCAACTGAATCAGCTATTTTGCAATTTATTTCTAATGTCTACCGTTACTTAGAAGAAAAACATTATGTAATAGGAGTTTTTTTAGACCTATCTAAAGCATTTGATTCATTATGTCATAAAATACTCCTGAGGAAACTTATAAATTTTGGTATTCGAGGACTTCCATTGGATTTGTTTAAAAGCTATCTTACAAACCGTTCCCAAGCTGTTTATTGTAACTCAACTTATTCTTCTTTTAAAACTATAAATAGGGGTGTACCACAAGGATCTATTTTAGGTCCAATATTATTTCTCATCTACATTAATGACATTGTTAATGCAAGTACAAAATTTAAATATACAATTTATGCTGATGACACAAACTTATTACTAAATGATAACAATATTGATAACTTGTATGAAAATCTCCATAATGAATTAAATGCTGTCAATAAATGGATTAAAAATAATAAATTAAATTTGAATATTACGAAAACTAATT
>NC_059302.1:21340922-21345922 GCF_017591435.1 Portunus trituberculatus | reverse complement strand
GTATTTTTCAGTGTATTTGTATGATTCTGCTGATAGATTGGCAGGTTTTCTTCTTGTTTAAAAGGAGAAACTGTTATGAAAACCCAAATAGTCGTCTATGTGGCCTTGAAAAAACTATCGTGGGGAAAGACTAAGGCATTTGTGAATAGGGTCGCACATGACTCACCAGTACACGATTGTCCCTCTTGGTTCAGACAGCCGCTTCGTGTTCCTGTGGTCTTGTACGGTACACATCTCATTGCCTCACTCTCCTTTACACTTCCATTTCCCTCCACCATACGGAGTCTCTAGTGTGATGCTTTGTGGTAGCTTGACTTGGCCTTTTCGTAGCTGTTGTCTCTGTGTGTCCAATGTGTGTGTGTGTGTGTGTGTGTGTGATTCACTGTTTGATCTGCTGCAGTCTCTGACGAGACAGCCAGACGTTACCCTACGGAACGAGCTGAGAGCTCATTATTTCCGATCTTCGGATATGCCTGAGACCAGGCACACACCACACACCGGGACAACAAGGTCACAACTCCTCGATTTACATCCCGTACCTACTCACTGCTAGGTGAACAGGGGCAACACGTGAAAGGAGACACACCCAAATATCTCCACTCAGCCGGAGAATCGAACCCCGGTCCTCTGGCTTGTGAAGCCAGCGCTCTAACCACTGAGCTACCGTGTGTGTGTGTGTGTGTGGGGCAAGTGTTATTCCTTTCACTCTTTGCTTTTTCTTTTTCTTTCCTTCTTTCTTTCTTTCTTTTTCTCTCTCTTGGGCTTCAGTCTCTAAAATGAGCATCAATCTCCTCAGGTATTTCAGCTTCTTTCTTCTTTTTTTCTTCTCTTTTTTCCTCCTCCTCCTCCTCCACACCTCGGCTTTACATCCCTGTGTGTTTCTCCGAGATTTAATTAGAAAAGGAAAAAAAAAACCTACCCGTTGATTAGAAAACGTTTGAGAATCTTGTTTGAACGTGTTGTATTGTAGAGATAATGCAGAGACAAGGCAGGGCACGGAAAAAATGGAAAAAAAGAAAATAAGTAAGATGAGGATGGAAGAAATAAAAAGAAGCAAAAGAGGATGAAAAACAATAAAAAGGAATAAGAAGAGGATGGGAAACAATAAAACGAAGTAAAAAGAAGATGGGAAACAATATAAAGAATGAAAAGAAGATGGAAAACAAAATTAGTAAAGAAAAAGGGGATGGAAAAGAAGAAAATAGAAGTAAAAAGGGGATGAAAAACAAATATGGAAGTAGAAAAAGATAGAATATAATAAAAGGAGTAAAAAAGAAGAATGGAATACAAAAAGGAAGTGAAAAGAGAATGAAAGATAAAAGAAGTAAAAGAAGAGAAAAGAAAAGGATGGGAAAGGAAGAAGGAAATAAAGGAAAATAAAATAAAGGACAATAAAAAGAGAAAAGGAAGAGAGAGAGAGAGAGAGAGAGAGAGAGAGAGAGAGAGAGAGAGAGAGAGAGAGAGAGAGAGAGAGAGAGAGAGAGAGAGAGAGAGAGAGAGAGAGAAGGGAACAGCGTTATAATTTCTACTTGTATTACGAATAAAAAGGAAAGAATAACTTAGAGATTAGGAAAAAAAAACGATGTAAAAGAAATCCATCTATATTTATTTTACTCATATCTCTCTTCATTGATATGTGTAATTGGAGAAGAGTTTTATCTTTTGTTATTTGTATTTTGTTTTCGTGTTTATTTATTTTTTGTAAATAAAGATGGCTGAGTTACCGGTGAAGGTCAGACAGACTATCACGGAATTAAAAGCTTTCCTGGGAGAGAGAGAGAGAGAGAGAGAGAGAGAGAGAGAGAGAGAGAGAGAGAGAGAGAGAGAGAGAGAGAGAGAGAGCATTATTTTCACTTTTCGAACACGAGAGGAAGTCATTTTCTTTGTCCCGATTTGTACTCTTTCTCTCTCTCACTCTCTCTTTCTCTCTCTCTCTCTCTCTCTCTCTCTCTCTCTCTCTCTCTTACTCTCTCTGCTATTAATATTTACGTTCGAAGGTGAAATTACTTGAAATACGAAGCTGGCTCATTCCTTCCGGTGATTCCAAGACAAGAGAGAGAGAGAGAGAGAGAGAGAGAGAGAGAGAGAGAGAGAGAGAGAGAGAGAGAGAGAGAGAGAATCTCTACGTTCCTCTACTCATACTTTTTCATGATAAAAACAGTGCAATTTGAAAATGATAATAGTAACAATAGAGAAATCGATGAAACACACACACACACACACACACACACACACACACACACACACACACACACACACACACACACACACACACACACACACACAATAAAAAAATAAGTAAATGAATGGAGTGGAGAAAATAGACTAGATATATATAATTCTGTGAACAAAGAGAGGCTGGGTATTTGAGAGGACACAAAAAACTCGAGAAAGATGAGCTGGTTGAATGATAAAAGAGAGGAAAAAAATAACAGTCTCCTTCCTAGAAATTGAGGGACTTGGAATGGACGACGAGAAGAATAGGCAGGAGAGGAAAGGATGGCCGGAGGAGACAGAACCGTGAGAAAGTAGCTCATTATGTACACTATAAATAGTTAAATACAACACACACACACACACACACACACACACACACACACACACACACACACACCCGGTAGCTCAGTGGTTAGAGCGCTGGCTTCACAAACCAGAGGACCGGGGTTCGACTCCCCAGCCGGGTGGAGATATTTGGGTGTGTCTCCTTTCACGTGTAGCCCCTGTTCACCTAACAGTGGGTAGGTACGGGATGTAAATCGAAGAGTTGTGACCTTGTTGTCCCGGTGTGTGGTGTGTGCCTGGTCTCAGGCCTATCCGAAGATCGGAAATAATGAGCTCTGAGCTCGTTTCGCAGGGTAACGTCTGGCTGTCTCGTCAGAGACTGCAGCAGATCATACGGTGAAACACACACACACACACACACACACACACACACACACTTTATCTCTTCACTCTTCCTCTTCTTTTTCCTCCTGAACCTTGCTATCTACACACCTCTGTCTTGTTTCTCCTTCAAAATCTTGCTATCCACACACCTCTCTCTTCTCTTTCCTTCTAAACCTGGCTATCCACACACCTCTCTCTTCAGTTTTTCCTTTCAAACTTTACCTACACACGTCTCTTTGTTCCCTCGCCTTTTTTTTTTCTCATTCTCATCCCTGTGCTGTCCATCTCACTAATGCAATAGTTAATCAATATCTTTCTTTTACATGCAAACTCAGAACTTTCACCATGACAGTTCCTCTTCCCTCGAGCTGCTGCCGGGGAGAAGCATCGTGACACCTTTGGAACGTAACTTGACAACATTTTTGAGTTTCGTCCTGTAATTATCCTTTGAGAGCGACATATTAAGCGGGTCTTTTTTCTCCGCATCTTTTGTACCTTGGCCAGACTCCCTAACGTGTGAAAAGGAAGGGAAAAAGAGGGAGATGATACTCACGGGAGGGATCGACACCCTTGAGAGGCGGGCAGGGCAGGCGTCCAACGGTGTCCGGAGGGGAAGGGGGCCAACACAGGATCTTGTCCCACGTGGCATTACACCAGCCATCTGTTTGGAGCGCGAGAGGAAGGGCATTAGTGGCTGATGAAGAGAGTGGGCGTGAGTGAGTGTGTTAGTGTGTGTGAGTGGGGTAATGGTAGCCAGTGTTATGTTTTGCCTGTGTATATGTTAATCCACGTACACAATGCACACACAGCATTACATTTACCAAGCTTTAATCCCTTCCTTACTGAAACACATTTTTACCCTTGTGATTTCTGTACGATTAGACATTTTATTGACATTAGGAAGGGTCTAGAGGTCAGATGATTAATGGCCACAGTTTTCACTATTTCAATCTCCCAAATGAGTTTCTGAAGCTGTATAAACTCACCATATAATAAGGAGAATGAATAGGGAAACACGTCTTGGTAATGAAGGGGTTAACATCTTTCCCTACAAACACTAGTACTCAGACGTAGAATATATATTTCCTTTTCACTCTTTACTAAAACTCCATGTGGTTTTCAATATCATATGGTTTTGTCTTTTTTCCTGCAAGCCTCGTCTGGAGAGAGAGGTGGGCGGGAAGGAACCTTCTGTCTCTATCACTGGTAGTTAGGTAGTGAATAGTCTCAACAAACAGCCAATTCTGTTGTTCATTCCTGTTACTTCCTTTCACTTATCGGTGAGGTGCCGCCCACTGGGCCTTTGGGTTTATGCAGTTATGCTTTCCAGTGGGTCGCCTTCATTGACCTCATAATAATATAATAATAATAATAATAGTAAGGAGCTCAGGGACTGTTACGGTTTGTCTTTCTTTTGTGAGTGGAATAATGTTTGTGACTGTTATGTTTGACCTCTACATCTGTTAATACCTGTTATACTTGATCTTGTACTTATTGGCGGCGACATATAGCGAGGGAGTGAGGGAGAGTGAGTGAGTGAGAGTGAGTGAGTGAGTGAAGGAGAGAGAGTGAGTGGGAGTGTGGGTAATGTGAGTGGTGGTTATCTTAGTCACTCTTATGTTTGACCTGTACATATCTGAATAGCTCTTATGCATTTCCTTGCCTATTATTGTAGGAGGAACGGAAGAGGAGAGATGCGACTGGAATGGGTTGAGCCTGATGTGGCAGCCGACACAAGATTACCATGCAGAGCGACTGTTTTTTTTTTTTTTTTTTTACGTTAGTGGAAAGATCAACATAAAATAAAGAAGAAAAAATGACACCCTTAATTCCCAGTCTCCTTGTAGGTCCGAGAGGGTTAGCCAGAAAACAGGGATAAATGTCTTGAAACCTTCCTCTTAAATTAATTCAATTGTGTGCAGAGGTAGCCAAACACTGCGCTGGCAATTACTGAGACCATCACCATTTGTAGTGTTAGCAAAGCATCTCCTCACACTGTTCCCTTACATGATGAGTCCACCGTCCCTACAGTCATTCGGTAATTAACTGGTGTTCTGCTACCTTTACACCGATTCTCCTCTGCATGGTCAAGAAAAGAAAAAAAGGACAAAACC
>NC_059302.1:21333422-21338422 GCF_017591435.1 Portunus trituberculatus | reverse complement strand
GACTTTTTGTTGTCGTGGCTTTGTTCTCTTTATGGGTCTTCATTTCTCAGTACTTTTCGTCCATCAGTGTGTGTGTGTGTGTGTGTGTGTGTGTGTGTGTGTGTGTGTGTGTGTGTGTGTCAGCTGTGTTTGTGGTGATGGTGTTGGTGGTAGTGTTAGTTTTGTGGCATTAATGGTGGTGGTGGTAGCAGAATATTTTGTGCCATTGTAGCTGTTGTCGTTGTTCTAATAGTAGTAGTAGTTGTTGTTGTTGTTGTTGCTGCAAGAGATGATGGTGTTTTTGCTGTTATCTCTATTGTTGCTTTCATAATTGTTGTTTTTGTTGCTGCAAGAGATGATGTTATTGTTGCTGTTATCTCTATCACCGTCGTTGTTTTCATTAATTTCCCACTCCTATGATTTGCGGAACACACTCACGCCTCTGATGAAGTAACACGTAGTAATTGACTGCAAGCATAGTCTACAGATACGCCCCACCTTTTATACACAGACAACACACTGCTGGTAATGCCGTCCGTACCTGTTGTCTCGCCTGTTGCCCCGCTGCTCTTTGGTCTATCATTAGCCTTGTTTTATTGTCTCTCTGCGCTCTCCTATCCTTATGATGTCGTGGTTAACAGTGATATTTAATGCTACTACCTACTATTACTACTGCTGGTACTACTGCTACCACTACTACTACTACTACTAGTTCTACTACTGCTACTGCTACTGCTTCTACTTCTATTTCTACTTTTACTTTTACTTCTTTTCTACCTCTGCTATTACTACAACAACAACAACAACACCAACAACTACTACTACCACCATCATTACTACTACTACTACTACTACTACTTCTACTACTACTACTACTACTACTACTACTACTACTACTACCACTACCACTACCACTACCACCACCACTAACACTAACTATTACTACTACTACCAATACTACTTCTACTACTACTACTACTACTACTACTACTACTACTACTACTACTACTACTACTACTGCTACTACTTATAAAATCATAGATGATACGAATAGAAATTGCCTACTTGACAGCTCCTCTGTGTGTTTTGTGTTAGTATTTTAGTGTTATGATCACCTTTTTGTCTATAACAAAGGGGGCTCTCTCTCTCTCTCTCTCTCTCTCTCTCTCTCTCTCTCTCTCTCTCTCTCTCTCTCTCTCTCTCTCTCTCTCTCTCTCTCTCTCTCTCTTCTCTCTCTTTAAATGAAACAAACTATACAATTTTTAGATAAGGTAAAGAACCATTTTGTCAACCATAGCTTTTCAGAATATATTTAAACTTACACCAATTTTTCGTTGTTGTTGATGGTGTTGGTGTTGCTGGAGTGAAGTTGGATGTAGTTGTTATTTTGAAAGGCTCTCACAATTGTCATTTTATTATTTGCCCATATTATGACTTTTGCGCATCTGGTTTGTATTGCCCCACATGTATTATTGCTTCTGTATTTAACTTGTGATTCATACGCTGAGCTCAATAGACATATCAATATAGCTATTTATACACCAATCTCCCTCTCTTTCTCCCGGGGGAAGAGAGAGAGAGAGAGAGAGAGAGAGAGAGAGAGAGAGAGAGAGAGAGAGAGAGAGAGAGAGAGAGAAAGGGCCGCCGTGATACAGTGGACCATGCGTGCTTTGGGATCCGAGGGGTCTCCAAGCGCACGGGTTCGAATCCTGTCCACGGTCTAAGCGTAGGTTGGGCTTCCTCACTCGGGGCAACGGTTTCCTAGCGGGTGGGCTTTGAGATAAAGGGTACCCTAAAAGTATCCCCTTTAGCCCATAAATTCCCGTGAAAAGCCCACATGGTATAAATAAAAAAAAGAGAGAGAGAGAGAGAGAGAGAGAATCACGCTCACAAACACACACACACACACACACACAAACAGAAGGTGGAAAGATAAAACATAAAAGAAAGGGGTCATCGCGTGAGACTGACGGCCAAATATATATAAGAAAAGAATAAAAACAATGAAAAGTTGGGCAATATTTTACTAAAGCCCTTTTGTTTTAGTGTCTTTTTATAACATGGTGATATTTTTTCCTTTTCGTTGTCATGTGGTTATGCAAAAATGGTGGTAGTGTTTTGTTGTTGTTGTTGTTGGTGGTGGTGGTGGTGGTGGTAATGGTGGCGATGGTGGTGGTGATGTTTTTTGCAGTTCTTATTGCTGGTTATTATATATAAACTGATAGTTGTTCTTGTAATAACTTTAAAACGCAATAATAATAATAACAACAACAACGATAACCACAACAACAACAACAAGAACAAAAATGGTGGTTGTGGTGTTTTTTGCAGTTTTCATTGCTATTATTGTTTTTCAAGTGATGGCAATAATGACAACAATAACAACAACAGCAATAACAGAAAGAACGATAACCACAACAACAACAAATAAAGGAAGAGAGATATCAAGAAAGTCAACGAAAATAAAAACAACGATAACAACAATGAAAATAACAGCATCAATAAAAACAATGATAATAATAATAATAAAAATAATAATAGAAATCCTGACAGACTCTCCCGGATGCATTGTGTAAAGGGAAGCAGAAGAAAGACTGCGAGGCGAACGTATTGTCTAACTCCAGGAATGAAGAAGAAAGAAGAAGAATGAGAAAGGACTCTTGTGGCTATGTAGGTATTAAGGAACCTTGGTGTCCTACTTAACGACGGAAAGGAGGAGAAGGAGGAGGAGCACGAGGGGGAGGAGGAGGATGAGGAGGAGGAGTAGGAGGAGGAGGAGGAGGAGGAGCAGGAGGAGGAGGAGAAATGAAAGAATATATGATAGTGGAAGGATATGATGGATAGGATGAGAAGGAGAGATCAAGGAAATTGTGTTGAAATTCACTTACAGAGAGAGAGAGAGAGAGAGAGAGAGAGAGAGAGAGAGAGAGAGAGAGAGAGAGAGAGAGAGAGAGAGAGAGAGAGAGAGAGAAACATGCCATTGGTCATTGAATTATTCACTGGGCATTGGACTTTACATTTCTAAAACCCCACATATGTAAAGTCAACACACACACACACACACACACACACACACACACACACACACACACACACACACACACACACACACACACACGAATGAGACATTGTTGTAATTATTGTTATCATTATTGTTATTATTATTATTATTATTATTATTATTATTATTATTATTATTATTATTATCATTATTATCATCATCATCATTATTATTATTATTATTATTATTATTATTATTATTATTATTATTATTATTATTATTATTATTATTATTATTATTATTATTATTGTTATTACTACTACTACTACTACTACTACTACTACTACTACTACTACTACTACTACTACTACTACTACTACTACTACTACTACTACTACTACTACTACTATTCCACCTCCATCTCTCCTCCTCCTCCTCCTCCTCCTCCTCCTCCTCCTCCTCCTCCTCCTCCTCCTCCCCACCTATCAAAGTTCACAGACGGACGACAATAACAGTGGCGGGGACTGCAGAGCGGCAATGACCTTTCTGTGTCGGATGGGGCGAAAAATGCCAAATAAAATTCAATATAGAAAAGTGTAAAGTTTTTTCTTCGCATCGGGAATAACATCAATGACCCAAACTATGTTATAAATGTTTCATCGTACGCTTACGAACACAAAAATATCGGTGTTGTTGTAGCAAAAGACTGCAAGCACAGTCAACATCGCAAAAACGTAACACAAACTGCTTTTAATCCCTTCAGTACCATGACTCGTTTCCATCTTCATTCTGCTTACTATTTGGTGATTTTATACAGCTTCAGAATCTCATATGGGGTATTTAAATAGTGAAGGGCTGTGACCATTAATCTTGTGAACTCCGTAGACCTTCCTAATGTCAATAAAATGGTCTAATCGTACACAAATCTCAAGGTAAAATTGTGTCTCAGTATTGAAGGGGTTAAGTTAATTGAGTTGATAAGAAGAATTTTTGCGTTGAAATAATATGTAATGTTTGCTTCACAGTACATAACTCTCTCTCGAATTTGATTAAAAGGGATATTGGCTTCACTCACTCGTGTACCCTCATCTTCAATGTTCCGTAAAGCTTGCTGTATTACGAGGAAAAAATATCAAACATTACTGAGAAGCTGCCTTGGAAATCCTAACCTGCAACTTGAGCGAAATTAACCACACAAATACTTGAAAGCGATTGCCTCACAATTTTTCTTTCTTGTCCAAATAAGTCCACGTGAAATCTTTGTACTAGTGTCTCGCATCTCGAATGTACCAACACTCACAATTATTAGACAGTGTATAGTGAAACATGTTGAATTAACCATAGGATGAATAACAGAGCTTTCCTTATACAATAATCTGCCTTTGTGTGTTTAGATAAATTTATGGATGGGGATGATAGATGGAATTAGGTAGCTTTGCTCATACAGGGATTAATGTCCTTATGTGTGTGTGTGTGTGTGTGTGTGTGTGTGTGTGTGTGTGTGTGTGTGTGTGTGTTTCCTTGACAATTCTATGCCAAACAGAGACATAGAAAGAGAAACAGCCGCTACCTTACTGTCCTGTCTCCTTGTTGCCTTTCCTATCTCGTGGTCGCTTCGTAGCTTGTTAGTCAGAAGTGCTTCCCAAACACCACTGGGAGAACGTAAAATTTTGTCGACGCATAATTATCCTTTACAATCCTCACCCTCTTCTTCTTTTCCTCTTCCTCCATTTCCTCCTCCTCCTCCTCCTCTTCCTCCTCCTCCTCTTCTCCTCTTCTTCCTCCTCATCTATTTTATGTCTTCTCTTCTTCCTACATTTCATTTCCTGCCTACTTCGTTTTCTTTTCTTTTTCTTTCTATTCTTCCACGTCATTCACTTTTATTCTCTCTCTCTCTCTCTCTCTCTCTCTCTCTCTCTCTCTCTCTCTCTCTCTCTCTCTCTCTCTCTCTCTCTCTGTGTGTGTGTGTGTGTGTGTGTGTGTGTGTGTGTGTGTGTGTGTGTGTGTGTGTGTGTGTGTG
>NC_059302.1:21315922-21328422 GCF_017591435.1 Portunus trituberculatus | reverse complement strand
ATAGAGAGATGCTTTATTGAGAAGGCCATAGAAGATCGTAACAAGATGAATGTAATTAAAGACGGAGAAAAGGAAGGGGAGAACTAACGCATGGAAAACTGGAGGTAAGATAGATGGGAAGAGTAAAGAAGGATGAATGGAGTAAAAACAGAAGATTTATTTAGAAGGTAATGGAAAGCTGTCACTAAAGAGATGGAAGGAAGGAAAAGGGAAGATAGAGCGAATGGAAGGATGAAGATAAGGAAAGAAATAATTGAAGTCAGACGGTGGATAGAAAAATAATTGAGCAAAATTACGATGGAAAGCAAATAAAAAAGGCAAGAGAATAAATAATAAGAAGAATGGACGAAATGAAAAAAGAAAAGTCGCAATTTGAACAGAGAAACGATGGAAGAGAGTAAGCAGGAAAAGATATATGAGAGACATGAAGAGAAGAAAGAAGGGAAAGGATAAAGAAAACATCAAAATACACAGATAATGAAACAATGAGAACAAGTGAGAGAAAGAAGGAAATAAACGGAGAAATAATGACAAGTAAATATGAGGAAGGAAAAGGGAAAAAAATAGAAACGAGAGAAGGAAGGAATAAGACACGAAAGAAAGAATGGGAAATAGGAAAGAGGAAGAGATGAAGAAGTGAAAGAAAAAAAAAAAAAAAAAAAAACTATGACGAGTAGGAACTGAGAGAAGAAAGAAATGAAACATAAAAGAAAAAATGGGAAGTAGAAAAGAGGAAGAGGTAAGGAAATAGAAATAAAAAAGAGGAAAATGAAAAGAGAGGCGCATACATTGAAGCAGGGAAGAGAAGAGGGAAAGAGGAGAGGGTGAGAAAGAAAGTAGGTTGAGGAGGCAGGGTGGTGGGTGGAGGAGTAGGGGGAGCAAGAAGGCAAGGAGACAGGTGGAGAGAGGAAGGAGGAGGGAAGGAAAAGACAATGAGCTATGGAGACAAAGCACCCAGCAGGAGTCCCCAGGGGTGAGTATTGAACCCCGCTGTTTGGACCTGAAAGAATACGGAAAGTGTGTTTGTGTGTGTGTGTGTGTGTGTTTGTGTTTGTATGTGTGTGTGTGTGTGTGAGAGAGAGAGAGAGAGAGAGAGAGAGAGAGAGAGAGAGAGAGAGAGAGAATGCTTGCTGATGAATAAACACAGGGCAGGAACATGTACTCGTAAGAACAGTCCCCTTTTACAGCTGTGCGTGGGTGCGGGGCGGGTAGGGGAGGGGAGGGGAGGGACAGGGTTGGGCGCAGGAAGGGGGCGGGGCGGGGCATGAGGGGTGAACTGCGGCTGCTACTAGAGTGAGGGCCGCCAGTTTGTTTACATAGGCTTACTGTTTTCCTCTCTCTCTCTCTCTCTCTCTCTCTCTCTCTCTCTCTCTCTCTCTCTCTCTCTCTCTCTCTGTGATATTACATCTTCCCCAGTTTCATTTTGCTTACCGCTTTTCTTTTTCTCTCTTTTCATATCTTCCCTTTTGTCTTCTCTGCCACCACCACCATGATAACCACCACCACGACAACCACCACCACCAACACAACCACCACCACCAACACCACCACCACCACCACCACCAACAACAACAACAATAATAATAATAATACAACTTCTTAATCGTTTTTGTCATTTCTCTTTTCTTCTTCCTCTGCTGCTGCTGCTGCTTCCGTCCTCCTCCTCCTCCTCCTCCTCCTCCTCCTCCTCCTTTTCCTCCTCCTCCTCCTCATTCTCTTGATAACCCTCTTCCGTTTCCTATATCTAACTGTCCTTGAAAGAATTCATCCGTTTCCTCTCTCTCTCTCTCTCTCTCTCTCTCTCTCTCTCTCTCTCTCTCTCTCTCTCTCTCTCTCTCTCTCTCTCTCTCTCTCTCTCTCTCTCTCTCGGTTGCCAGTGCCTGCTTCATAGTTTCCTACGCCTAAATCATCGTTCCTCCTCTGCTACCTCCTCCTCCTCCTCCTCCTCCTCCTCCTCCTCCTCCTCCTCCTCCTCCTCTCCTCCTCCTCCTCCTCCTCCTCCTCCTCCTCCTCCTCCTCCTCCTCCTCCTCCTCCTCCTCCTCCTCCTCCTCCTCCTCCTCCTCCTCCTCCTCCTCCTCCTCCTCCTCCTCCTCGTTCTCCTTATTTAGTGCTCTAGTCAGCTACATTTTCCTGATCAAATGGAGGTGGAGGAGGAGTAAGAGGAGAAGAGGAGTAGAGGAAGAGGAGGAGGAGGAGGAGGAGAAGGAGGAGAAGGAAGAGGAGGAAAGGAAGAAAAAAAGGTTTGGATTAGAGCGTCTCGTCCACAGAACTTTGATAACGTTGCTATTGTGAAGTGCTTTGCTAGTGGACTCTTGTATCTTTTATTTTTTATTTTTTCATTTATACCATGTGGTCTTTTCGCGGGAATCTATGAGCTAAAGGGTATAGTTTTTGGGGTACCTCCTATCTCAAAGCCCACCCGCTAGGAAACTGTTGCCCAGAGTGAGGAAGCCCAACCTACACTCGGATCATGGACAGGATTCGAACCCATGAGCTTGGAGACTCAACGGACCCCAAAGCACGCATGGTTCCACTGTACTTCGGCCCCCTCTCTCTCTCTCTCTCTCTCTCTCTCTCTCTCTCTCTCTCTCTTTTGCTATTATGTTGAGTTTGGCTCGTTAACCCCTTCAGTACCATGACGCGTTTCCATATTCATTCTGGTTACTATTTGGTGATTTTATACAACTTCAGAAACTCATGTGGGGATTGAAATAGTGAAGATTGTGGCCTTTATTCTTTTAATTCCCGTAGAGCCTTCCTAATGTAAATAAAATCGTTTAATCATACCAGAACTCAAGGTAGTGAAGGGGTTAATTAAGAGTGCTCGGGCTAGTTGACTATTGAGCTGAAGATTGACTGAATAGAATAGAATTGGCTTAGTTAATATGATTGTGTGTTATCTTTATCTAATTATCTGTTACCCGTTATGTTATCTTCACAAAAATCTTTATCGCTTTATGTGGAATAACCCAACCTAACCTGGTCGACCTTACCTAACCTAACCTAACCTAACTTCACCTGACATAACTCAACCTAACCTAACCTGACCTAACCCAATTTACCTTACCTTACCTAACCAAACCTTACTTTAACTTACCTTACCTTACCTTACCCTACCTTACCACTTCCCTTATCAACACTTCATTTTTCTTTTCTTTTTATATAATTCTCCTTTGTGTCATCATTCTTTTGTCTTTCCATCCATCATATTGACGTTTTTCTCTATTTACCTTTCTCTTCTATACTTTTTATTTTTTCTCTTCCTGACCTCACCTAATCTAACCAAACTCAACTTAAACCTAACCTAACCTAACCTAATCTCTCATCATCCTCAATTTTAACCCATTTTGTTCATGTTGTTCTGTTTCTTGTTCTCCCTCACACCATCCCGTCCATCGACCATCACCACCACCACCACCACCACCTCCTCCTCCTCCTCCTCCTCCTCCTAAATGAGCTTGTTCCTCTTAAGGGCTTGAAACAGATGGAGCGCCGCGGTGTGGGTCGATACTGGCCCACGTGTGAAGTGAGGCAGTAGTGTATGATTCCCTTGTGTGTGTGTGTGAGTGTGTGTGTGTGTGTGTGTGTGTGTGTGTGTGTGTGTGTGTGTGTGTGTGTGTGTGTGTGTTACTGTTGTCCATCTCTATCTTTGTATCTCTATCTGTTTCTATTTATTTAACTTTCTTTTTCTAGCTCAATCTATCAAATTCTATCTATCTATCTATATATATATTTGATTATATATCTATCTAGTCTCCTCACACAATCTTTGGACATGTCACTATTAAATTTTCACCTTCCTCTCCTTTCCTCTCCTTGACACATATTTTCTCCTTTCCCTTCACTATTGACTTCTATAACTAATGCTATTACATCTTTCCATTACACCTTCCCTCACTTCCAGTCTCCAGTAATCCTTCACAGCTAGAAACATCTCGTGCATTCCCCTTTCAGTCTTTGCTATTTTTCACGTTACCTCTTCAATTACTTCTTCCTCTTTTCTCATAAGCAAAGTTAAGGGGCAGGGTGTGGCAATCAAGGACATAAAGTTAGTTGACATGGGGTATCTGTGTTTGGCCAAGGTCTGACACACTGTCAGACGCTGGCAAGAAAGGACAACAGGATGTGAGTTGTGTCAAAAAGCAGCTTGGTTGGGAATTCATCAGCTATTTGATATACGTACAAGTTAACTGCATATTTTTTGGTTCGAGAAACATTCCATCTCACTGATTGTTACTTTGTGCTTATTTTGACTTCCCGGAATTGAGAGAGAGAGAGAGAGAGAGAGAGAGAGAGAGAGAGAGAGAGAGAGAGAGAGAGAGAGAGAGAGAGAGAGAGAGAGAGAGAGAGAAGCACGAGAGAATTATTACACGCTAGAATGATTTCCCCCAGCTTTTTTTCCTGGTGAAGTGTAATAAACGGATTTTTTTCCCTGCAAGCTCACTCAATTTATGGGCTGGAAAAGTTTTTGTAACGTGTAATTACCTGAACACTTGACTTAACGGCGTCACCTGAGCTAATTATGGGACGAGGACAATTTTTACGAAAGAATGAGTAAAGAGCGGCGTTCACTTTGTCTGCTCTTAGGCCCGTAATCTGAAACGCTTTGTTCTCTCACCATACACTGCTTTCAGAACGCTCTAGCTGAGGATATTCGTGTTTTTTAAGGGTATTCTTATGATTCTGGTGATGGATTGGCAAGATTAGTTAAAAGGAGAAACATATTCGTGTTCTTAAGGCTCTATTTATCTGGTGATGGAATGGAAAATGTTGTACTTAATTAAAAAGAGACACTGTCATGAAAATCTGGGTAGTTTTCTCTGTGGCCTTAGAAAATTGTAGTGAGTGCATTACAAAGGCTCCAATTAAAGGTATTCATGTTTTTAATTTTTTTTTATGATTCTTGTGATGGATTGGCAAGATTTCTACTTAGTTAAAAGGAGAAACTGTCATGAAATCCAGATAGTTGTCTCTCTGGCCTTAGAAAATTGTAGTGGTGAAAGAGCAAGGTGTTTGTGAATAGGGGTGTTATATTCTGCTTAATTTGACTCGATCCTTGCTATTCACACCAAACCTTCATTTAATCTTCCCAAGTCGCAGTCACACGTTCTACTGGTATCTCTGCCTTGCGTTGTGGACGAGACTGTCCTTGTCCTCCCTTTGTTCATAGGCCAGTGTTCAATCACGTGCCAAAGTGCCATTCATAACTATAATTTTGCCTTTTGACCATTAACTAACAATGCTCGAACTCCTGAAGCTCTTGAACTACCGTAGAGTCGTAGAAGTTAGGTCCGTATTCAGAAACGCTTTGCTCTCTCACCACGACTATTTTCCAAGGCCACAGAGATAATTGGCGGGGTTTTCAAGAGTGTTTCTCCAGTTGATAATGTAAAAATCTTGTCACTCTGCCTCTAAAACTGTAAAAACACCTGTAAAATCTAGTGTAAATTTAAACGAAGACTTTTGAAATAGTGAAGGTGAAGCACAGAAGTGTTTGAGAAGACCAGCCATAGACGCTTTGTTCTCTCGGAAGGACTGTCTCTCAAGGCCCACAGGAAAGGACAGTTTGATTGTCATGGATGTGTTCCCAGTGGTGATGCTGAGTCATTAACAACCTATCGCTGGAAAATGTCTGTGAAAGCTTAAGAATGTTACACCAGAACTACTTGAATATAGTCGAGATGGGACGAGTTTTTTTTCTTTTAATCTTTATTTGTATTTGTTGAGTCACTGCCAAAGATAAAATAAAAATGTCTGTGAATGCTCAAGAACTTTACACCAGAATTACTTGAATATAGTCGAGATGGGACGAGTTCTTTTTTTTTTATTCTTCATTTTTATTCGTTGGTGGACACAGTCGCGGCCAAAGATCGAGTAACCTGCCACACTCACACCCACTGTCTAGCGTTACCTTTGTGTGCACGCATCGCTGTGAGGCAGTGGCTGTATTCTGAAACACGGCAGTCTCTCGCCAACACAAGAGGGGATCAACAGTCCAGTCTTCATTGTTTATAGTTATGGTAAGAAGTTAAGTTGTTTTCCACGTACGCGTTCACTGCTTGTCATTATCCGTCGCTTCAAAGGTTAGGTTAGGTTAGATTAGGTAAAATTAGATAAGACTAGAGAGATTAGGTTAGGATAAATTACTTTACAATATATCACTTTTTATTTTATATTAGGTTAGGTTAGATTAGATAAAGTTAGGTTAGGTTAGGATACATTACGTTACAATACATCACTTTCTTAGGTTGGGTCAGTCGAAGTGAAGGGATAAAGTGAGCAGACAGTCTTTTTTTCGTGGCGGGACAATTGATGGCTTCTCTCGGCAGACCAGATGGCTTAAGATAGAGAGATAGAAGTGCCAAACAGTGGAAGTGAATACGAAACTTTACCTCACTTCTGAATACGATTGTAGACACACACACACACACACACACACACACACACACACACACACACACACACACACACACACACACACACACACACACACACACACACCTTTGAGCGCATATCAGGAAGAGAGACGAGTGATTGGAGTGGAAAATGCTGGAGATGGATTTACCCGGCGAGAGAGAGAGAGAGAGAGAGAGAGAGAGAGAGAGAGAGAGAGAGAGAGAGAGAGATCAAAGTTGCAGTAAAACAAAACGTAATGGATGTAACGATGTAACTGAGGCTTTTACGCAGAAACACAGTCTTCTCTTCCAATTAAATATACTGGTTCTGAAGACTGTACCCTTTGTCATTTAATGGAGAATTCTTGTTAACTTGTCACTAGAACCATAAAAAAACACCTTAAAAACTCGTGTAACTTTAATTAATGGAGGGGGGGAAAGATTTACAGAATCCAGCCATGAGGGAGACGCAGAAGCCCGGAGTGTTGGAGAAACTTCACTGTGACGACTTAGCCCCTTCAATACTGAGACACATTTTACCTTGATTTTTGGGTAAGATTAGATGATTTTTTTGCATTAGGAAAGGTTTATGGAGATCAAAAGATTAATGACCAGAGTCTTTACTATTTTAATTCCAACATGTGTTTCTGAAGCTGCATAAAATCGCCAAATAGTTACCAGAATGAATATGAAAACACTTTTTTTTTATTTTTAATGTTTTTATATTAGGTTAGAAAGGGGTTATGGAAATCAAAATATTAATGGCCAGAGTCTTTACTATTTTAATGCTAACATATGTTTCTGAAGCTGTGTAAAATCGCCGAATGGTAACCTGAATGAATATGGAAACGCCTTCTGGTACTGAAAAGATTAAAGTTAAAATTTGGGAGCAGAAAGACTGGTTAGCACTGACAGTTTGCAGGCGCCAGTGTGACCAGCGTGTGTGTGTGTGTGTGTGTGTGTGTGTGTGTGTGTGGTTGGCAGAGGAGTGGAAGCGAGGAGAACTAACTATGTCAAGAACGACCATAGCATCAGTTTTATGTCACCTTGCTCAGCCTTATCGTGGGTCATCATCACACTCGTGACGGATAAAGAATGTGCTGCTGTTAGTTCTGCCTTATTCTTCTTTTTCCTTTTTTTTTTTCTTCTTCTTCTTCTTCTTCTTCTTCTTCTTCTTCTTCTTCTTCTTCTTCTTCTTCTTCTTCTTCTTCTTCTTCTTCTTCTTCTTCTTCTTCTTCTTCTTCTTCTTCTTCTTCTTCTTCTTCTTCTTCTTCTTCTTCTTCTTCTTCTTCTTCTTCTTCTTCTTCTTTTCTTTTGCTTCTTTTCTTCTTCTTCTTTTCATTTTCTTCTCCTTGTTCTTGTTCTTGTTCTTATTCTTGTTCTTGCTCTTGTTGTTCTTGTTGTTCTTCTTGCTCTTGTTCTTGTTCTTCTTCGTCATCGTCGTCGTGGTCTTTCACTTGTTCTAGTATTAGCATGCTTCTTTTCTCGCTCCAATTCAGTGGCGTCTATTCACTCACCACAAAGAGTAAATTACATTTCAGACAAGGCTTCAATGATTAAAATCTCGTGTGAAATCAGAACTCACCTCCAATATTCCATACTACTATGATCTCTTAGAAAAATATATACATAAAATCATACTTAGGTAGATAAATAAGAACGTTGTAGATCCCGGCGTTAGTGAGAGGATGGAACACATTATTTATTCCCTCCACAAAAACCTCTCTCCACGACTGTTTTCCAAGGCTACAGAGATGAATAGCTGAGTTTTCAAGAGTGCCTGTCTTGTCACTCTGCCTCTACAAACACCTAAAAAACTCATGAAACACAGAAAGCGGGTCCCTATTTAGAAACGCTTTGCTCTCTCAACACGACTGTTTTCCAAGGCTACAGAGATGACTAGCGGGGTTTTCAATTTCAAGAGTGTTTTTCCAGTTAATTATGCAGAAATCTTGTCACTGCCTCTAGAATAATAAAAAACACCTTTAGAAACTCGTGTCAATTTAAATAAAGGTTTCTCAAATAGTGGAGGTGAAGCAGAGAGGTGTTTGAAAATACAAGAACTGGCCCGAATAAGCAGCTGAGTCCGTCCGTGTTGCAGAGGCAGAGGCTTAGATTATGAGAGCACAGATCACTGCCAGTTAATTCTGAGAGAGAGAGAGAGAGAGAGAGAGAGAGAGAGAGAGAGAGAGAGAGACACACACACACACACACACACACACACACACACACACACACACACACACACACACACACACACACACACTCACCTTGCATCTGGTCCTGGTAGTAGCTGACGCACTGATCCAGGCTTGTAAACTCCCACGCCCTCATGTCCTCCCCTCAAGAGAGAGAGAGAGAGAGAGAGAGAGAGAGAGAGAGAGAGGAGAGGGAGAGGTGATGGAACGCTTGAATCAAATCTGAAAGTAAAAAGAAACTATTATTAGAACACGAGTAAGAAGATCCAGGAGTGTTATGCAGGAAACTGTGCTTGTATGTAAGAACTTCTCTGTATCCGTGGCGCATCTTTCCTTGAACACACACTAAAGAGTATTTGTCCTGTTGGTAATGCAAAAACCTTGTTAGAATGTCACTACAATCACAGAAACCACCTTAATCTCTTCAGTACAAGGACGCGTTTCCATATTCATTCTGGTTACTATTTTGGTGATTTTATACAACGTATGTTGAGATTAGAATAGTAATGATTCTGACCTTTAATCTTCTGAGCTCCATAGATCCTTCCTAACATCAATAAAATGTTCTAATCGTGCACAAATCTCAAGGTAAAAATGTGTCCTAGTATTGAAGGGGGTTAATCTCTTCACTATCAGGACGCGTTTCCATAGTCATTCTGATTAGTATTTGGTGATTTTATACAGCTTCAGAAACATATGTGGGGGATTAGAAAAGTAAAACTGTGACCATTAATCTTTTGACCTCCATAGACCCTTCCTAATGTAGATAAAATCGTCTAATCATACCCAAATGCCAAGGTAAAAATGCTGCCCCGTATTGAAGGGCAAAACAGAGCAGTGGCGTTCTTCTTTTTTTATATATATGTAAGAGGGGAAATCTGGCCTAAGGTAACTAAAAACCATTAAGTGAAAAAGGCTCACTTAGATGCCAGTCTCGTGCAGGTTCAAGAGCGTAAACAGAGCTGTGGCCTTTTTTCTTTTTTCGTGAACGAGGGTAGATCTGACCCAAAAAAATCAATATAAAAGAGTGTCCACAGTATTTTTGTTGTTGCTCTTGTTGTTTCTAGATACGTCCACTCATAAACAGCCATTTATGAACACTTTACTGACAAGAAACTGAAAAAAACATGCAGTCTTGTATTCTATTATTGTTGGTGTTGTTATTTCTAGATGCATCCACTCATAAACATTCATTTATAAACACTTTACTCACGAGAAAGTGAAAAAAAGTGTAATCTTGTATTTTTCTGTTGTTGCTGTTGTTGCTTCTAGATACGTCCACTCATAAACAGTCATTTATGAACCCTTTACTAATGAAAAACTGAAAGAAAAACCATGTAGTCTTGTTTTTGTTGTTGCTTTTGACGTTTTTATGTGCGTCCACTCATAAACAACCATTTATGAACACTTTACTGACGAGAAACTGAAAAAAAAAAACATTTAGTCCTGTATTCTATAATTGTTGCTGTTGTTTATAGATGCGTTTCTTTTTTTCTTTCTGTTTTCAGTTAAAGATTCTGTACAGACTAAAGACTGAAAGAAATATTTAGCCTTGTTTTTTTTTTTTTTGTTGCTGTTGTTATTTCTAGATTCGTTTTTTTTTTTTATTTCTTCTTTTTATTTTTTATCTTCGTGTCAGTGAAGACTCAGTGCAGTGGTATTAGCGATGTGAAGTGTTCCGTATCGCAGTGAAAGGGTCAACTCGTATGCCTCTCACACACGTACGTCTTAACCCTTTCAATACTTCAATACCCCTTCAATACATATTTTTACCTGGAGATTTTTGTACTATTAGACCATTTTATTGACATTAGGAAGGGTCTATAGAGGTCAGAAGTTTATAGGCCACAGTCTTCACTATCTTAATTCCCCACATGAGTTTCTGAAGCTGTATAAAGTCATCAAATAGTGACCAGAATGAATATGGAAACGCGTCAAGGTACTCAAGGGGTTAAATTTGATGTGATCCTCTTTTATGTTTTTGACAGCATACAAACTTTCCTCACATACGTAAAGAAACACCACTAGCAGCACCTCCATGGCCTTGACCTATTCAGCACCGCAGCACACGCAACACAAAAGCACCACGGAATCGATAGGTTGTTAGGAGCACAAGAGGAAATAAATGTGGTGTTATATTGTATGCGTAACTTTAGCTCAATGTAATCTCTGGATCGTGGAAAGCATCACTGTAAGCTTTATTGAATTATTGTACAAGTAAAAGGTATTTGTGATGTAATTAGAGCAATGATAAAGTATTGAAGGATTAGTGGTAAGGCATCTCTTGTGTTATTCATTTCCTTAGTTAGTCAGTCAGTCAGTTACTCATTCATTCACTCTCTCAGTCAGTCAGTCAGTTAGTCAGTTAGTCAGTCAGGCAGTCAGTCACTCACTCACTCACTCATTCACTTACTCACTCACTCACTCACTCACTCACTCATTCATTCACTTTCTCAGTCAGTCAGTCAGTCAGTCAATCAGTCATTCATTCATTCAAGTCAGTCAGTCACTCACTCACTCATTCACTTACTCACTCACTCACTCACTCACTCACTCACTCACTCACTCACTCACTAATTTACTCACTCACTCACTCACTTCACCTGATTTTCTCTCATACTCGTCAACGTAATTTACATCCACTTGCTCACTTCTCTGTCCACTTGTTCATTCATTCCTCCACTCAATCTCTCTCTCTCTCTCTCTCTCTCTCTCTCTCTCTCTCTCTCTCTCTCTCTCTCTCTCTCTCTCTCTCTCTCTCTCTCTCTCTCTCTCTCTCTCTCTCTCTCTCTCTCTCTCTCTCTCTCTCTCTCTCTCTCTCTCTCTCTCTTAAACCTCATTCAATAATTCTTGCATCAAAATTTCCTCTCCCATTTACCTGCCTGATTGTTATTTACCTGCCATTCTCTCTCTCTCTCTCTCTCTCTCTCTCTCTCTCTCTCTCTCTCTCTCTCTCTCTCTCTCTCTCTCTCTCTCTCTCTCTCTCTCTCTCTCTCTCTCTCTCTCTCTCTCTCTCTCTCTCTCGCTCTTGCTCCCTCTCTATTTCTCTCTCTCCCTCACCCACGTCCCAAAAATCAACTATCACATTCACACACTCATTTCTCTCTTTTCCTTTCTCACTTCTTCCAACCTTTAATTCCTTCTTGCATTCTCTCTTTCCCCAATCACACACACACACACACACACACAGACACACACAGGCCGACCATTAAGACCGCGGTAAAGGAAGGGAAGGTGTGTGTGTGTTTGTGTGCTATTGATGAGGGCAGAAACAAGGCCACTCACTCACATCTCAGCCACGGGGAGCCATTTGGAGAATCAGAGCTATGGTGCCTAATGATGCTTGTCTGGTGACCTCTGGGACTCTCTTATTTCTTGTGGTGTGGTGTGGTTTGGTTAGGTTAGGTTAGGTTAGTGGAGGATGAGGAGGAAGAGGAGGTGTTGGTAATGTGTAGGAGGAAAAAGAGGAGCAGGAGGAGGAGGAAGAAGTAGAGGTGACGGAAAATATGGCTTGGGGCATAGGAGGAGGAGGAGGAGGAGGAGGAGGAAGACTATGAGAGAAAAAAAGTAAAAAGAAGAAGAAATGGCTAGGAGGAAAAGGAGAAGGAAGGAAAGAATTAAGAGAAAGAAGAGAAGGGAGGGGGGGAAAGAGAAGATGGCTAGGAGGAATAGAAGAGGAGGAAAAGGAAGGAGAGAAGGACTAGGAGAAAGAGGAATAGGAGGAGAAGGAGGAGGAAGAGGAGGAGGAGGAGGAGGAGGAGGAGGAGGAGGAGGAGGAGGAGGAGGAAGAGGAATAGTACGAAAGAGGATTACTTGATGGGAAAGCGTGTTAAGACGACTCGCCCTGGTCACACTAACTCCATCCTCTTCCAACCCTCTCCACCCTCCTCCCATCCTCTCCCCTCC
>NC_059302.1:21300922-21313422 GCF_017591435.1 Portunus trituberculatus | reverse complement strand
ACGTGATTCTTTTAGATAAATAGTTGTGACGATTTACCGCTATTTATTTATTCAAGGCACAGTAATTAGTGGGAATATGTTTATTTTCTTCCTTTGAGATCTTTAGAGGTTATCTTTTTCAGCCTCAAATAAAAAGTAACTTGGGATATTTGCTTTGATGTAACTACTGTGTAAATACTAATATTTTACCTCTCTCTTTTACCTTATTCTCCTTTGATTTCTTTTTTTCTCTCTGCTTATATTACTCACCTCTTTTCTTTTTTTCTGTCTTCCTTTTCCATGTTTTTTTTTTTTTAGCTCGTGGGATTAGAATGAACTTTTTTACTGTCACTGTCACTAATAATGTTGGGCGTGCTTCATTGTCGTCCTTTTACAGCAGTGATGGGGCAATTAACGTCTCTCTTCAGTGTTTTCCTTGTCGCCTTAAGATGTCAGTAAAGATAAAACGTGTACTTAATCTTGTTTGTATTTTCTGGTGGTACGCGTCGCTTTATTGATAAGTTAATGTGGTTATTGCTACTACTACTACTACAACTATTACTACTGCTACCACAGCTACTACTGCTACTACTACTACTACTACTACTACTACTACTACTACTACTACTACTACTACTACTACTACTACTGCTACTACTACTACTACTACTACTACCACTACTACCACTACTACTACTACTACTACTTACTACTAGTACTACAACTACTGCTACTGCTACTGCTTCTACTACTACTACTGCTACTACTACTACTACTACTACTACTACTACTACTACTACTACTTCTACCAGTACCACCACCACCATCACCACTTTACTGCAATCTCATTCTTAATAAAATTCGAGTCTCCTCATACTTTCGTTTCCTCATTAATGTATTCACACAAAAACTACAAATCCTTCCAATTGAAAAAGTAAAAAAAATATATAGAAAAAAAAAAACACTAAAAACCATTTGCTATATTACACGGCCTTCTAATCAGCGCGTGAGAGAAATAGCCAGCCAGCCAGCCAGTCAATCAGTCAGCCATTCAGTCAGTAGTACCCTTGATGAATTCCGAGTAAGATTCCAATTCTAAAACACTTCCACTACGCGCTTCCACTATTTGTAAAGGCTCTAGTTAAAGGTACACGGGTTTTTCAGGGCATTTTAATCCTTGCAGGGACAAAATAACGTGATTTCCTGCATTATTAACAGCAAATATACTCTTTAGAACCCGGCCAGTCATCTTTGTGGCCTTAGAAAATAGTCTAGGCGAGAGTAAAATGTTTCTGAATACGACCCTAGGTGAAGGTTAGTAAGAATTCATGTCCTTGGTTCTCTCTCTCTCTCTCTCTCTCTCTCTCTCTCTCTCTCTCTCTCTCTCTCTCTCTCTCTCTCTCTCTCTCTCTCTCTCTCTCTCTCTCCCTGATCAAGCCAAGCCAGCTGTGAATGAACGACTGATCTCTACCCAAGCTGACATACGCATTCAATTCTTCTTAGCCTTATAGTCTTATCTGGAATGGAAGGACAGAGAGAGAGAGAGAGAGAGAGAGAGAGAGAGAGAGAGAGAGAGAGAGTCTAGCTGTTTTAATTTAGCAACATCTCTCTCTCTCTCTCCCCTCTCTCTCTCTCTCTCTCTCTCTCTCTCTCTCTCTCTCTCTCTCTCTCTCTTTCACTACATCTTTGGCTGATTCGCTCTCTCGGTAGCGGCAGCGGTGAAAGAAAATGTATTATGGATGTCCCATCAGTTTCTTGACTTGATATACTCGTCAATATAAGAAGGAAGAAACTGCCCACCACTCGTCGACCACCGCCCTCCCGCTCCTCAACACCCACCGCCCGCTCCTCACCACCCGCCGTCCGCCTCCCGTTAAGCCCGCCTTGAGAATGTCACGCACTCTGGAATTGGGTGGCGGGTACAGAGTTAAGCCGCGCTGAGTCTCGCCAAGACGCAGGTTGACTGCCCTCCTCCTTTCACTGGGCCCTCGCAGCGTGAAGGAGTCTACAGCTGCCCTCGATGCCACCCATGTGCTCACTGGACACTGATGCGGCTTTTGTTATTAGTCTAGTACTGCCTACATTGTCGCTACCACCACCACCACCACCACTACTACCACCACTACAACCACCTTCACCACAACCACCACCACCAGTATTATTGTTATTACTGGTATACTTGTACTGGTGCTACTGATGTTATTACTATTAACACAATTGCATTATCAACAACGTCGACTACTACTACTACTACTACTACTACTACTACTAACATTACTACTACTAACACTGCTGGTACTGCTGCTGCTGCCACTGCCACTGCTGCTGCTGCTGCTGCTGCTGCTGCTGCTGCTGCTGCTACTGCTGCTGCACTGCTGCTGCTGCTGCCACCACTGCTGCTGCTGCTGCTGCTGCTGCTGCTGCTGCTGCTGCTGCTGCTGCTGCTGCTGCTGCTGCTGCTGCTGCTGCTGCTGCTGCTGCTGCTGCTGCTGCTGCTGCTGCTATCACCACCACCACTGCACCTGCTGCTGCTGCTGCTGCTGCTGCTGCTGCTGCTGCTGCTGCTACTACACCACCACCACTTCTACTACTACTATCACTACTACTACTTCTACCACCACCACCACTACGTAGCCTACACCACTACCAACACCACTACAATGACATCACAACTATTACACATGGGCTTCTTTATATGCAATTTCGAGTCACAGCGATTCACGAATTGGAGAATGCAAATCGGAAATGGTCACGGTTCCTGCGAGCGGTGTGTGTGGAGGCAGCAGCAGCAACGCATAGGTGGAGTGCTGGAACAAGCTAATCCCCCACCACGTTTTTACACTTAGTTTTTATTTTAGCACCATTGTCAGTGTTGTTGCACCATTGTCACTGCGTTGCTGCCTTTTTAGTACGATAAATAGTGACCTGCTCGTGTGTTTGTTGTGTGGCTTGTAAAAATATTCAGATTGTCATGATGTGTACAGAATATGCACTACCACCATCACCTCACTGTCATTCGCATCACTACTACTACTACTACTACTACTACTACTACTACTACTACTACTACTACTACTACTACTACTACTACTACTACTACTACTCTCTCTCTCTCTCTCTCTCTCTCTCTCTCTCTCTCTCTCTCTCTCTCTCTCTCTCTCTCTCTCTCTCTCTCTCTCTTTCTTTCATCTTTCTTTCATCTTTCTTTCATTTTTCTTTCTTTACCTTTTTTCTTTTTCTTTCTTTTCTGTCTTATTTTCTTTTCTCTCTCTCTCTCTATCTCTCTCTCTCTCTCTCTCTCTCTCTCTCTCTCTCTCTCTCTCTCTCTCTCTCTCTCTCTCTCTCTCTCTCTCTCCAGGACACACACACCAACCTGTAGTGAATGAGTAGATCCTGTTTCTCCCTATTCATTTCTTGCTAGTGTGTGTTCAGTGAGTGTAATGTGACGTGACTGTTATGTCGCAGTGTTTTGTCAGTGAATTGGGAAAGAGAAAGAATGGAAGCAAAATATAACGAATTGCCATGAAGACCAAACTTGGAACAGTGAATATATGAAAATGAGAACAACAAAGGGTAATGAAGAAAGGAAGATGAGAAATACAGATTGCAGAGATAGATTGAGTGATTCTTAGCGTTGATAGTTCACGTCATGCATTTTTTAGAGGAAAGAAAGAGAGGAAACGAAAAGGACGAAGGAAAAGAAGAAAGGGAAAATTAAATGAAATATAATAAAAAGGTGTTGTCACGTCTTGTGATTAATGATTTTTAACAATGAGAATTCTCGTTACCCAAGATTTATAAGATGGAAAAAAAAGGAAAGGAGTAAAAAGAAAGGAAATTTCGAAGTGTGTAGCGATGAATGATTCCCGATATTTTCCCCTTCACGGCACCATTCATTACCTTTCCATATAATAACGAGTTCCGGGTTTGTTATCGCCGCCTCCATTCAACCCAACCTAACCTTAATGTAACCTAACTTACCCTAACCTAACCTAGCCATTTCCTCTTCACTGTAGCATTCATTAACTTTCTATATAACGAGTTCTGGGTATGTGATTCACGCCTCCACCCAAGGCAATCTAATCTAACGCAACCTCAATTTTACCTAACCTAACCTAACTTTACTTAAACTAACCTGTCTTTACCTAACCTTAACCAAACCTAACCTAATCTGACCTTACCTGACCTTACCTGACCTTACTTGATCTGACCTAATCTAATCTAATCCTAAATCTAACGTAACCTAACTTAATCTAAACTTAACCTAACTTATCCTAATCTAATCTAATCTAACCTGACCCAACCTAACCTAACCTAACCTAACCTTACCTAACCTGACCTGACCTAACCTAACCTAACCTAACCTTACCTTACCTAACCTAACCTAACCTAACCTAACCTTACCTAACCTATACTAACCTAACCTAACCTAACCTGATCTAACCTAACCTAACCTAACCTGACCCAACCTAACCTAACCTAACCTAACTTAATCTAAACTTAACCTAACTTATCCTAATCTAATCTAATCTAACCTGACCCAACCTAACCTAACCTTACCTAACCTATATTAACCTAACCTAACCTCACCTATATTAACCTAACCTAACCTAACCTAACCTAACCTAACCTCACCTATATTAACCTAACCTAACCTAACCTAACCTGATCTAACCTAACCTATATTAACCTAACCTAACCTAACCTAACCTAACCTCACCTATATTAACCTAACCTAACCTAACATTACCTCACCTATATTAACCTAACCTAACCTAACCTAACCTAACCTCACCTATATTAACCTAACCTAACCTAACATTACCTCACCTATATTAACCTAACCTAACCTAACCTAACCTAACCTCACCTATATTAACCTAACCTAACCTAACCTAACCTAACCTTACCTAACCTAACCTAACTTAACCTAACCTAACCTAACCTAACTTAACCTAACCTAACCTAACTTAACCTAACCTAACCTAATGTAACTTTACCCTCTTTTTATTCATTCTTTTCAGTGTTATTTATTTACTTTTTTACTAATTCCTTTATTCATTTATCTTGTTACTTCTACTTATTCATTCGTTTATTCATGTTCATCCTTTTTTTTTCTCTCTTTGCATCTTCACTTTATAATTTTTTTGCGAACAACCTGATTTAGTTACTATTTTTCCTGTTTCTTTTCTTTATTCACCTGCTTGCTTCTACTTATTCATTCCTTTATTTATATTCTTCCTGTTTTCTTTACTTTCTTATTTTTGTTTCTTTAAATCTTTATATTTTTCCAAACAATCTGATTTAGTTACTTTTTCATTTATTCTTTTATATATTTGTTTTGCTTCTACTTATTCGTTGCTTTGTTTGTATTCCTCCTGTTCTTGACTGTTGCCTTTTGACACCTTGCGTTTATATTTTCCAGCGTGGTTTAGCAGTCACTTACCTAATTCTTTGTTTATTGATCTGTTTCCTTCTGCCTAGTCATTGATTCACTTGTATCTTCCGTTTCCTTAAGTAAATGTCTCTTCCTTCTCAGCTTATTTCTTCTATTATGCTTTCAACATTTCTCTCGACTCCTTTTCTAATTAATAAAAACATTTCTTCCTTCTTAGCACTGTTTTCTCATAGTTTCAATATTTCTTACTCCTTTTCTAATTAATAAAAACGACAATTCCTTCTTAGCACTGGTTTTTCTTGCTTTCAATATTTTTAACTAATAGAAACGACATTTCTCTTTTTAATTCTGTTTTATTACGCTTCCAGTTTTCCCTCAGTTTATTCCATTCTGTGTTGTTGGCGGCGCATTCACCATTTCCCGTGTCCTCTTCGTCTGGTTTCCATTGTGCAAATAAAACTGTTCGTCGTGGAGCGCTATTGTGTGAGACATTCAAGGGTCTGTTTAGGCTCCTTCCTCTTGTTATTGACCTTCATTCTTTTTATTCTTTACTTTTCTGTTCTCTTATCCTATTCTTTTTCTTTTCTTTTATTTTCTTTGCTTCCATTTATTTAGTTTTTTCTTTATTTTCTATTCCTTTTCTCTTTTTTCTTTTTATTTCTTCTCTTGCCGTCACTGTGCATCTTTTTTTGTTTTTATATTATCCTTTTCATTTTTTCATTCCTTTCTATTGTTTTTTTTTCCTTCTTCCACCTTTTCTTCCTTGTCTCTTTTCCAGCACTAAATAGCTTTTCTCTTTACTTTTTTACTTCTTCATCTTATCTTCTATTCCTTCTCTTCCTCTCCTTTGTATTCTTTTCCACTCCATCTCCTCTTTTCATAGCAGTAAATTTGCTTTTTCTTTACTTTTTATATTTCTTCACTTAATCTTCTATTCTTTCTCTTCTTTCTCTTCTTCTTCATCTCCTCCTTTCCGGTAGTAAATTTGTGTTCTTATCTTTTTATGTTTTTCACCCTCATCTGTTCCTTCTCTTCCTCCTTCGTACCTGATTTTCTTCATCTCTTTTCCAGTTTCTCTCTCTTCCTCCAATTTTCATCCCCATCTATTCCTTCTTTTCCTGCCCCGTACCTTTATCACCTCATTTCCTCTCCGCCACTCCCTTCCCTCCTCTGTACTCCTCTCCTCTGCCTTACAATTGCCATTTTCTTTGTGTCCCTGATGAGAAACAATGAAAGGGGAGACTGACTGATTGCTTTCTGAATCCTCTTACTCTCTCTTTCACTCTCTCTTCTCAACTCGCTTATTTGTTCAACACTCTCCTCTCCTCACCTGTTTTGCTAATCGTGACATGTCAGTGATTGATTTGCAGGTGTGTTTGAATTTTACAATGTTCCTACGATTTGATTTTCTTTTGATGTAAGTTTTATTATTTTTTTTTTGTTACATAAGAACATAAGAAAAGAGGGAATCTGCAAGAGGCTGTCAGGCCTACACGTGGCAGTCCCTGTGTGAAAAGCTACCTAATTCCATCTATCATCTCCATCTATAAATTTATTTAATCTTCTTTTAAAGCATGATCACTGAGACCGTTCCACTCATCAACCACTCTGAAAACCAGTTTTTTCCCATTTCTCTCATAAATCTGGATTTTTCAAGCTTAAATCCATTACTTCTGGTTCTTTCCCCTCTACTGATCTTAAAAACTTCTCTCATGTCCCCTTTGTTATAAGCCTTATACCACTTAAATACTTTTATCAGGTTCCCTGTTAACCTATGTCTCCCTAAGGTATGCAAATTGAGTTTCTTCAATCTCGCTTCATCCCCTGTATCATTTTAGACATCTTCCTTTGCACTGACTCCAACAGACCTAGATCCTTCCCATAATGTGGGGACCAGAATTGTACCGCATAGCCCAGCGCTTTGTATGTGTGTGTGTGTGTGTGTGTGTGTGTGTGTGTGTGTGTGTGTGTGTGTGTGTGTGTGTGTGTGTTTGTTTGTCTGTGTGTTTGTCTGATATCCGTACAGTTAAAAGGAGCATTAGGTTCGTTTTTAATTTCCTCTCCCTGGTCTCTCTCTCTCTCTCTCTCTCTCTCTCTCTCTCTCTCTCTCTCTCTCTCTCTCTCTCTCTCTCTCTCTCTCTCTCTCTCTCTCTCTCTCTCTCTCTCTCTCTCTCTATATATACTCTTTCTCCGGTATAAGGCAACCCGCTGAATAATTACTGATATATTCTTTCCTTTCGCTTCCTCTCATCCTCATGTCATTTCATTTAATCTTTTCCTTTCATCCTTTTCACTTTCTTTTCCTTTTCTTCTCTTTTTCTTTTCTTACTTTTCTTTTATATGATTTTGTGTTCTTTTTCTTTCTTGTTCCATCCCATATTTGTGAACTTTATTCTATTCTTTATATTTGTTTCTCGTTTCTTGGCCTCCAATATCAGCTTCTTCCATGTCCTCGCTTTCTTGTCTTTATCTTACCTTCCCTTACGTGTCCCTTCTCCTTCCCTTACCCCCATTCTTTTCCTTCACTTCCTTCCCTTTCCTACAATTATTCCCTTCTTCTCTCCTCCCTTCTAACCCCTTCTATACCCTTCCGACCACTTCCTTACCATTTCATTCCCTCCTTCCACTAAATCTCCCTCTTCCGTTCTTTCTCACAGCATTCACCTGAGCCCTACCCTCTCCATCCCCTCCCCTTCCTCTCCTAGCTGTTACTAACCCATATGTAGGAGCGGGAATGGGTTAGCACTGGGCGACACTGGACGGCACTGGGCGGGAATGTGAGTGTATGTTGGTGGGTGCGACATGAAACACAAGCGCGCGATCAGGCAAATGTCCTTCCGCGAACCGAAACGATGTCATTATTGAGGAAAAATGGAAGAAGTGTTTGCGATGGAGAGCGAGGAGAAGAGGAGGAAGGGCGACTATGGGAGGGAGGGAGGGAGGGAAGAAGGAGGTGTGGAGGGTAGAGGGAAAGAAACTGAGGAGGGGAGGGAGAGAGGGAGGAAAGGGAAGGAAGGAAAAAGGAAGGGAAGGGAGGGAAAGAGAGAGGGGACTGAGGGGAGGGAGGAAGGGGTGAGGGAAGGTTGAGGAAGGAGGTAAGAGAAGAGAGGACCGAGGAAGGGAGGGAGGGAGGGCAGAGTGAGGAGGGGAAGGAGGGAGGCGTGAGGGAGAGAGGAAAGGGAAGGAGAAGGTTGAAGGAAGGAGGGAAGGAAGGAGGGAAAGGGAAGGAGGGAGAGGCTAAGGAAGAAGGGATGGAAGGCTAGTGACAAGAGAAAAGAGAGAGAGAGACAGAAAAAATGTTTGTAAAAGAGGAGCGCAGGAATTGAGAATGTAGGAACGAGAGAAGAATCTGCAGAGAGAGAGAGAGAGAGAGAGAGAGAGAGAGAGAGAGAGAGAGAGAGAGAGAGAGAGAGAGAGAGAGAGACGGGAGCAGGAGGGGAGACAAGATAAGATTCTGAAACATGCGAACAAGAAAAAAGAAAAGAAAAATAGAATTCAAGGAAAAAGAAAACGGAAAAACATGTAGACAGAGAGAGAGAGAGAGAGAGAGAGAGAGAGAGAGAGAGAGAGAGAGAGTTGACAGTGGCGGTGACCTTGGCCCCGCAGCAGAATCTCAGCTTGATGACAAACAATGGAAGAAAACAATGTGCCAGAAATTCCTCAAAAATAGAACCCTCCAATATTCAGTCATTTTCCTCCTCTTCCTCCTCCTCTTCCTCCTCCTCCTCCTCCTCCTCCTCCTCCTCCTCCTCCTCCTCCTCCTCCTCCTCCTCCTCCTCCTATTCATACCTATCTTTTTTTTGTTGCTTTTATTCACTCATTCCTCCTTTTTTTTCTTTTTCTTTTCTCTTTTTCTTTATTTCATTTATTTTCTTTCTACTTTTCTTTCTTTCTTTCTTGACGAGTTGTTTTAATTTGTTGTTGTTGTTGTTGCTGTTGTTGTTGTTGTTGTTGTTCTTCTTCTTCTTCTTCTTCTTCTTCTTCTTCTTCTTCTTCTTCTTCTTCTATAACAACAACAACAACAACACTTACTTCCACCACCACCACCACCATTTCATCTCTTTAGTATTGCATATCCTCCTCCTCTTCCTCCTCCTCCTCCTCCTCCTCCTCCTCCTCCTCCTCCTCCTCCTCCTCCTCCTCCTCCTCCTCCTCCTCCTCCTCCTCCTCCTCCTCCTCCTCCTCCTCCTCCTCCTCCTCCTCCTCCTCCTCCTCCTCCTCCTCCTCCTCCTCCTCCTCCTCCTCCTCCTCCTCCTCCTTCCTTGTGACTATACGACCAAGACTTCTTAAGAGAAAGAGAGAGAGAGAGAGAGAGAGAGAGAGAGAGAGAGAGAGAGAGAGAGAGAGAGAGAGAGAGAGAGAGGACTAGAGGAAGGCAGAGGAACCGGAGAAGAGGAAGAAGGAAAAGGAAATGAGAGAGATCAGAAGGGCATAGAGGGAGGAGAGAAAAAAGGAAGACTAGGAGGTGGAGGAGGAGGAGGAGGAGGAGGAGGAGGAGGAGGAGGAGGAAAAAAAGAGGACGAGGATAAAGGAAAGAGAAAGAGGAAGAGAAGAGGACACATGGACAAGGAGATATTGCACTTTTTTTCACTTTAATGAAGGGAGAGACGACGGTGAAGAATACGAGAGAGAGAGAGAGAGAGAGAGAGAGAGAGAGAGAGAGAGGGAGAGGGAGAGGTGAATAGCGAAGTGTTGTTTATTTCACGTCTTTTAATCTAGCGAAGGAGACACTGGAGAAGGAATGGAATAAAGGAGGGAAGGTGAGAGGCGTGAAGACTTTAAAAGAATTCTTCGTTTAGAGAAAGAGAATGAGAGAGGAAGAGAAAGAGAAGCTGGAAGAGGAAGACGAGGAGTAAGAGGAGGAAGACGAGGAGTAGGAGGAGGAAGAAGAGGAAGTGGAGGTACACAGAGAATTGCTAAAAATGGATGCATGGGGCTTCAAAATAATATGTAAAAAATGTAGAAGACAAATTTCACTTTAAAATGTGAAAATAAAGAATTAAAATGAATTAAGAAAGTGAAGAAGGAGTAAGTAGAAAGGATAACAATGATAAGAAGGAAGAAGGAAGAGGAAGAGGAGGAGAAGGAAGAGGAAGAGGAGGGGGAAAGAACAGGGAGGAAAAAAGAAGAAATAAAAGAAGAAGAAGAAGAAGAAGAAGAAGAAGAAGATAAAGAAGAAGATGAAGAAGAAGAAGAAGAGGAGGAGGAGGAGGAGGAGGAGGAGGAGGAAGACTGTGGAAGGCAAGAATTAATGAGGTTGTAAACTTCTAATAAAATGGCTATAAAAAAAACGATGTGATGAAACTATTAATAAGAGGAGGAAGATGAAAACTGTAGCGATGGCGAGGAAGGAGAAAGAAGAAAGAAGAAAAAAATGATGTAAAAATGAAAGTGTAAAAAATAAAAGAAAAAAAGAAAGGAAGGAAAACAAAAAAAAAAAGCAGGAAAATAAGAGGAGGGAATACCAGAGAGAGAGAGAGAGAGAGAGAGAGAGAGAGAGAGAGAGAGAGAGAGAGAGAGAGAGAGCTTCTGATGCAACAAATATAAACAAAGTCGACAGTTTAGCTCGTGAAGAAAATATTTACTTCATTAGTGTTGGAGATGAGAGTGCGGGAATCTTCAATGGCGGGCGGTAAGCTGCGGTACAGGAGTCACGTCACGTCACGCCGCCATCACCACCACCATCACCACCACCACCACTACTACTACAACTACCACCACCACCACCACCACTAGTACTACCATCACCACCACCACTACCACCACTACCACTATCACCTCTCCTTTGACTGGCACTGTTGTTTTTATTGTTGTTTTCGTCACCACCACCACCATCACCATCACCACCACCACCACCACCACCACCAATATAGCCTTTTCTTTGACTTGTAGTATTGTTGTTGTTGTTGTTGTTGTTTCTGTTGTTTTTGTTATTTTTGTCACCACCACCACCACCACCACCACTACCACTGCCACTATCACCACCACTACCACTATCACCTCTCCTTTGACTGGCACTGTTGTTATTATTGTTGTTTTCGTCACCACCACCACCACCACCACTACCACCATTACCTCTCCTTTGACCGCAAGTGTTGTTGTTGTTGTTGTTATTGTTGTTGTTGTTGTATTTGTCACGTCACTCAGTCTTAATATTCGTAGTTTTCTTTTTTTCCAATATTACTTAATTTTGATACCCTCTAGTACTATTTTTTATGAATTTTAATCCTAATAACATTCAATACTATTTTTTATGCTAGTTTTTCCATTCCCTTGTTTGTTTGTTTTTCACTTGAGATTCTTTCTGTTAAAGTTTTGCAAAGGTTACTTGAAAACGCTTCACTGTGACTGTGTTCATTGACTTTTCGTTATTTTTTTCAGATTTCTAGCATCGAGTTTCCGTGAAGTGAGAGATTCTAAGGTGATTTTATTTGGATTTTATTCTTTATTTCTGTTTACTATTAGTTGGGCCGCAGTGGTGCAGTGGGACTGTCTTTGTGAGCCCCAGGGTTCTCAAGCGCACGGGGTTCGGAAGGGATAACGGTTCCCAAATGCTAAAACCAAAGTCCTCCTGCCTTCCCTGTCAGGAGGCACCGTCCTAACCCCAAGATATGATAGGGAAACCGGAAGTAAAAACTATATATATATAAAAAAAAGATTCGCATAATGAGAGATTTTTGTGCGATTTTATTTTGACTTTTTGATTTTGTATTTTCTTGTTTCTTTTTGCATGAGGAGATTTTATTCGCTTTCAAGTTTTGCCTAAGGTTGCTTCAAGACGGGTGACTGACTGTGTTCACTGACTTTTCGATTCTTTCTATTGTTTTTAGCATCGAGTTTCCGTGTAATGATATTTTCTAATAATTTATTCTCTCTTTTTCTCTCTTTTTTTTTTTTTTTACTAATTTTGTCTTTTGTAGAGGTTTAAATGATGTGTAATAAGGGATGAATAGGATGTGTGTCGGTTTTAATCTCTTTATCTTATTTCTGTATTTTCTAATTTGTTCTATTTATTCATTTTTTTTTTTTATTTCAAGTAAGGCGTGATTGTTGAAGTGCGTGTGTAATGTGTGCTTTTGTTCTCTCTCTCTCTCTCTCTCTCTCTCTCTCTCTCTCTCTAAGG
>NC_059302.1:21290922-21293422 GCF_017591435.1 Portunus trituberculatus | reverse complement strand
TTTTCTTTTTCAGTTCTTTTTTTCTCTTCTGTTTTTTTTCTTCCCTGTAATATTCGTTTTTCTTTCCCTTTTCCTGTTTTTTTTTCTGCTTCTCCTTCATTGCTATCTTTTTTTCTTTTACTTTTCATTGGTTGTTTTTTTCTTTTCTTTATAATATTTGCTTTCATCTCCTTTTTTTCCTGCCTTCTCTATCTTTTTCCTTTCATTGGTACCCTCCTTTTCATCTCTTCTTATATTTAATAAATCTACTTGAAATCAACCTTGACTTTCTCTGCATCTATCCTCTTCCTCCTCCAATCTCCTCCTCCTCCTCCTCCTCCTCCTCCTCCTCCTCCTCCTCCTCCTCCTCCTCCTCCTCCTCCTCCTCGTCCTCCTCCTCCTCCTCCTCCTCCTCCTCCTCCTCGTTACAATAATTGAACGTCATTTTCATGGCTGATTAAATTTGTTGTTGTTGTTGTTGTTGTTGTTGTTACGATGATGACGGTTCGGTTTTATTGAATTTTAACACACACACACACACACACACACACACACACACACACACACACACACACACACACACACACACTGTAGGGCTAATGAACCTCGTGATGTATAATTCAGTTCATGGAGGAGAAGACTGGGAAGGCTAACTCAAGACACAGTGCTGGGCCTTCCTTCCTCAGGCACGTTTGAAGAGCGCTCGTATTCTTAACTCCTTCAGTACCATGGCGTGTTTTCATATTGATTTTATTTACTATTTAGCGATTTTATACAGTTTCAGAAATTCGTGTGGCGGGATTAAAATAGTGAAGACTGTGGTTATTAATCTCCTGACCTTCATAGACCCTTTCTAATGCCAATAAAATGTTCTAATCGTACACAAATCTCAAGGTAAAAATGTATCCCTGTATTGAAGAGGTTAAACACTTCTGCGCTTCACCTCCATAATTTCAAAAGGCTTTACCTAAATTTACACGAGCTTTTAAGTTTTTTTTTTTTATGGTTCTAGAAGCAGAGTGACATTTGCATTATTAACTGGAGAAGCATTCTTGAAAATCCCGCTAGTCATCTCTGTGGCCCTTGAAAATAGTTGTGAGAGAGGAAAACGTTTCTGAATACGGTAACAAGAGCGTAGTGCCACTGGTTGCCGCTGGACACTGAGGCTATTACAAGGATGGGAAGCTGCGGCCAGTGTGATGCATAGGAACACGAGGACACGGATGTTGAAGGTCGCCAGTTTACACGTGTCACTTTCTGCAGGACAGAACACGTACCGCTTGTCTGTCTGCAATATACGGCACTCCTAAAATCTCTCTCTCTCTCTCTCTCTCTCTCTCTCTCTCTCTCTCTCTCTCTCTCTCTCTCTCTCTCTCTTCTTGTCTGTCTATCTGCGTTTGGTTATTTTGAATAGCTATAAACTCGCCCAAAACTTTTCTTCTTTCTTCTTTCCTTCTCCCCACAAAGAAAAGAGAAAAATAACTTACTTCGTGCAAAAAAATAATTGAAAAAGGCACCCAAGATTTAGGAAAATATCTCACTTGGCTTGATAATAACCTGCTGCTCTCTTTGGGAATGATACACCAGTGCTTACCAAGAAATTTGTCATGTTATTGTAGGATGTAGTAAATAAATACTACGAGAAATATAGATTGTACACATTGTCGCTTTGGTTATAAGTAAAATGTTGGTGTTCGTTTTTCATATTAATTTTGGATACTATTTGGGGATTTTATACAGCTTGAGAAACTTAGGTGGGGGATTAAAAAAGTGAAGGCTCTCCCCATTAATCTTTTGACCTCTATACCCTTCTTAATGTAGATAAAATAATCTAATTATGCCTAAAAATCATGGTAAAAATGAATACCTAAGTATTGAAAGGGTTAATGTTAGAAAAATAAGAATACGTTAGAAGCTTTACACTCAGCAATCTCTATATACCGATGTGCACGCGTCTTCCTGAGCTTTGGCTTACTCTCTCTCTCTCTCTCTCTCTCTCTCTCTCTCTCTCTCTCTCTCTCTCTCTCTCTCTGTTTGAAGGAGGCAGCAAAGGACACAAATAATAAATAATAAAGATAAAAGCATGTGAAATTGTCGTTCTGTAGAAAAGAATAGTGAAATAGAGAAGAATAATATTTCTGAATGGACAGGCCAATTTAGTGGTGGAGAGGTTTCATTATTCACTCCTCTCCTGACACAGTTGAGATCACGGCAGGTTTAAAATATTGCATTACTTTAGTACGTGTGCGTTGTTGTAGTTGTTCGTCATATTGAAATACTGCACAGGATTTGGAATTAACCCCTTTCAGTAATGAGGCGCATTTTTACCATGAGTTTTGGATGTAATTACACGATTTTATTGACATTAGGAAGGGTCTATGGAGGTCAGAAGATGAGTTGCCAGAGTCTTTTATAATCCCCTCATAAGTTTCTGAAGCTGTACAAAATCACTAAATGATAAGCAAAAGGAATATGAGAACGCGACATGGCACTGAAAGGGTTAACTTGATACTGTCGAACT
>NC_059302.1:21263422-21285922 GCF_017591435.1 Portunus trituberculatus | reverse complement strand
AAGCCTCTTAATATGTGGTCCCTGTTCACCTAGCAGTAAATAGGTACGGGATGTAACTCGAGGGGTTGTGGCCTCGCTTTCCCGGTGTGTGGAGTGTGTTGTGGTCTCAGTCCTACCTGGAGATCGGTTTATGAGCTCTGAGCTCGCTCCGTAATGGGGAAGACTGGCTGGGTGACCAGCGGGCGACCGAGATGAATTACACACACACACACACACACACACACACAAACTATATATATATATATATATATATATATATATATATATATATATATATATATATATATATATATATATATATATATATATATATTATCGAAATACATTTAATTACGATTTCAGAGTAAAATCATCAAAAAAGAAAATGTTGAAATGTTCATTTGCTTTTAAAGAAAACTTAATTAAGGACTGAAATTCTGAAATGTGTTTGAAATATATTGGGATGACGATGCCTAGGGAAAATATCGTTCAGTTTTAAATTTGCTGTGAGGAGATAATTACACTGGTCTCAAGCAATGAACGTTCAGGAGATGGTGCGCGGCAACGTTGCGTGGTAAGGATGCAGCCTTTCATCACTGTGATGTGCGGTGGCCGGCTGTACCAGAACTGAAGGAGGGAGAGGCGCCGCGCCAGGCAGGCTGTGTACCGCGGCAGCGGGAAGTAACGTTTACTTATTGCTGAGAATCGCTTAGTGCGGTGCAGTGAGAGGTGGCGCCGGTAGAGATATGCTGCAGACCAGACTTTTGTTGTATGTTTCCTTGTGAATGAGAGTAAAGGAAGGAAGGGGGAAAGGGCAATGACTGAAGCAGAGGGAGGAGCCAATAGGGAGGAGGATGAGTGGAACAAGATTGGCGAGAAGGTAGTAAGTGCACTGGCGTAAGTTCGTTTCATGGCTGAGGACAACAGATGGCAAGTCACACAGTACGCTGGAGCTTCCTTGCCTTGCCTTGCCTTACCTTGTCTTGCCTCGCCTCGCTTCACCTCGCCTTGCCCTGCCTAGCCTTTCCTTGCCTTGCCTTGCCTTTGCTTTGCTCTGTTCTGCCTTGTCTTGCCTTGCCATGGCCTGCCTGGCCTTACCTTGCCTTGTCTTGCCCTGCCTTGGGTTGTCTTGCCTTGCCTTGCCTTACCTTGCCCTGCCTTGCCTTGCCTTCCCTTGCCCTGCCTTGCCTTGCCTTGCCTTGCATCGCCTCGTTTCGCCTTGCCCTACCTTCCCTTGTCCTGCCTCGCTAGCCTTGCCTTGCCTTGCCTTGCCTTGCCTTGTGTTGTTTGGGGTGTCATTGTTCACTCTGTTGCTGTCTGCTTAGTTGTTTAAGTTGTTATCGTCTTATGGCACGCCTGCGTCACTCGAGGCATTTAACTGTAAATGTGGCATGGGACCGTCAGTAGGGAAGGATAAACTTTATCAGGTTCATTGATAGTCTCCTTCCTTCGCGAAATAATGTTAATTAATGTTAGTTAATGAATTAGTTTAATGTCTGCCGTGAGTCTTTATTAGCATTGTATTCCACCCATCCACTGTTTGTTGAGTGAAGAGTCATTTTCTTGTTTGAAATCTGACCTCTGATAGATGTGGTCATTTTTTCGTCTTATGAGCTCATTGTGAACCTGCACTCCCTTGAAAACCTCCATCAAGTGAGCCGGCAGTCTTATATTCAACTTTTTCCAGTCTAGCTTCATGGAGTCATTCTAAATCTGTACTCATCTCAGTCAGCAAGTAACTCTCCTCTGAACTCTTCCGTGTTGCGTACAGCCTTGTGCAGAACAGCTCTCCTTGCCTGGACTCAATGCTCCTCATGGGATCTGACTAACATTTTGTATATCTTTACTATTATTATCTTTGTTATTATCTATCTTCTCAGACCATTTATTTTCTAGATAATATTCAAGGTAATAATACTACTGACTAAGGTGTGTTCTCTCAAGTTTCCAAAGCTGGTCTTTCTTATAGAGTGAATATACGTAACAGTGTTTATTTCGTATTAGCTGAGCAGAGATGGTCGCGCGGAGCCAACACACCACACTCACTGCTGGGAAACTCACGGAAAATGTACCGTTTTTATCAACTTTCTTTCCCAGTAAACCGCCATCTTACTTTACACAAACGCCAATATCAGAACAACAAAAAGTAATAGGAAAAACATATACGTGTAAACCTAATGTCTTATTGCAGGTGACCTTATTTCTTCTTCTACGTTCTCATCTGGTGGGGCTAAAGTCGTATATAAGCCTTGGTGAAGAGAATGAGGAGGCGAGTCAGTAAGAAAGAAACGTAGCCGAGTATTGAGAGAAGGTATCAGGGCAAATAAGGATGCACTTGAGTAATGAAAGGCCACCATTGCCACTAGCTCACCAATAAATGCCTTGTAACCAGAGCGATATTAACCTGCCAAGCGCCCTCACCCTCCTCGCTGCTCCGTCTCTATGAAAAGACTAAAAGAAAGAGATGAAAGGAGAGCAAAAGGGAGTCTTTCTTGTGGACTTTTTATAGCGCTACCTCTTAAGGGGGATCCTGTTCTTGTATTGGTTTTCTCTCTCTCTCTCTCTCTCTCTCTCTCTCTCTCTCTCTCTCTCTCTCTCTCTCTCTCTCTCTCTCTCTCTCTCTCTCTCTCTCTCTCTCTCTCTCTCTCTCTCTCTCTCTCTCTCTCTCTCTCTCTCTCTCAAGGAAGAAGAATATTTCATTATTTCTGTTTCCTTCTTTATACCTCGAAAACTTTGTCCACTCTTGTACGATAGCTGAGGGAGAGAAAGAAAGACAGAGAGAGAGAGAGAGAGAGAGAGAGAGAGAGAGAGAGAGAGAGAGAGAGAGAGAGAGAGAGAGTGTGTGTGTGTGTGTGCATATGTGAACATAAGAACATAAAAAAAATGAATTATTCTGCAAGAGGTTGTCAGGCCTACACGTGGCAGTCCCTGTGTGAGCAAAAAATATTTAATTCCGTCAATCATCCCCATCCGTAATTAATTTGTCTAATCTTCTTTTAAAGCTCCGTATTGACAAAGCATTAACAACATGGCCACTGAATCCGTTCCACTCATGAACCACTTTGTTGGAGAATCTATTCCTTCCCATTTCTTTCCTAAACCTGAATTTCTCAAGCTTAAACTCATTATTTCTGCTTCTATCCCCGCTACCGATTTTAAGAACTTTGCTCATGTCCCCTTTGTTTTAACCTTTATACCACTTAAATTACTTCCATTCGGTAACATCTTAACCTACGCGTCTCTATGAAATACAAATTTAGTATTTTCAATGTCGCTTCCTAGGAAATATCTCTCATCCTCTGTATCATTTTAAACATTCTCCTTTGCACTGATTCTAATAGACCTACATCCTTCTTATAATGTGGGGACCAGAACTGTTCACCATAATCTAGATGCATGTGTGTGTAAATGTGTTATATCTTATTTCATAGTGCCAACAAATAAAAATTTAATGATATATAGTTTTAGGTAGTTTTTAGAATGTGACATGATGGAAAAGAGAAAAATACAAACTTTAGATTAAATAAAGACAGACAGACAGACAGATAAACAGACAGACAGACAGACAGATAGACAGATAGACAGACAGACAGACAGAGAGACAGACATACAGACAGACAGACAAATAGACAAACAGACAGTGAGACAGGCAGATCATTCAGTCATCCCGCCGACTCGACATGCAGACTGACAAAGAACACAAAACACTGATTCACACACACACACACACACACACACACACACACACACACACACACACACACACACACACACACACACACACACACACACACACACACACACACACACACACACACACACACACACACACACACACACACACACACACACACACACACACACACACACACACACACACACACACTCTCTCTCTCTCTCTCTCTCTCTCTCTCTCTCTCTCTCTCTCTCTCTCTCACACACACCTACACAAACACACACACATTCTTACTTATATTTTATGTCCTGTCAAGTTTACGATCTACCTTGATTAACTAGGTTTTCTTATGTTTGTTCACCCTGCCACAATTTATTTAAACTAGTTCTTAAAATCTGTCTGTCATAGGAGTTATAACTCGACAGACAGTGCCAAGCTGTATATTTGTTATGTATTCACATGTTTATAAATGTAAATTATGGCAATAAATTTACTTTACTTTACTTTACTTTACACACACACACACACACACACACACACACACACACACACACATACACATCTGACCTAATTTATTGGTATTTGACGAAGCTGATTAAAGACTCTCGCCTTGTCTCACTCCTGGCGGGCATGACGGCGCTGGAGACACGAGACTAGATAGAGTACAGTGCGGGGCCTTGGGAGGTGGCACTGAGACACTAAGGCACCGAGACACTGAGCGGCACGAAACACGTATGAAGGGAGGCACGTTACTCAGTGTTAGTCCCTTTAAAGACCCAGGGATGAGAAGACTCTGAGCCCACACACACGACGTGGCCTGAGCCAGAGTCTGTCTGTCTTTACTGTGGAGGGCATTAAGAAATCAGAAACATGAACCTGCCATTAATGTGTCAGATTTTGTGTTAGTTAATGGCGCAATGATAATTTTTTTTTCTTTTTTGCTTCTCTATCTTGCTTATTTTACGTCGAATTTTTTGGTGATGCCGCGTGACGAAGGTTGGCTCTCGGGAATTAGTTGGAGAGAATTTAGGTTGTAGTAGATTAAGAAGACTGTCAGAGACTCAGGAGTGACTCGAGATATTGCTCAAAGAGACGAGCTGTGTGTGTGTGTGTGTGTGTGTGTGTGTGTGTGTGTGATGGACTTTACAGAGAGAGAGAGAGAGAGAGAGAGAGAGAGAGAGAGAGAGAGAGAGAGAGAGAGAGAGAGAGAAAGGTTTTATTACTGTAGGTACAAGCAGTACATGTATCCTCTCTCTCTCTCTCTCTCTCTCTCTCTCTCTCTCTTCACGTGATTTTTTTCGAGATCAAAGAAAATGAATATAACATAGTATTAAAAAATAGTGTCTTTGACTTCTCTTGTCTTTGTTTCTCTCAGTGTCTCTATATCTCCGTCTGTCTCTTTGTCTGTCTGTCTGTCCGCCTGTCTGTTTGTTTGTCTCGACCTCTCCTACCATCTCTCTCTCTCTCTCTCTCTCTCTCTCTCTCTCTCTCTCTCTCTCTCTCTCTCTCTCTCTCTCTCTCTCTCTCTCTCTCTCTCTCTCTCTCTCTCTCTCTCTCTCTCTCTCTCTTTGATATAGAATTTTATAATCAGCTGTTGATCCCTAGACACCACCACCACCACCACCACCACTTCTTTACCCTCCCTTCTCTCCCTCTTCCATTCCTTGATCTCTTTCTTTCTTCTCCATCTCATCTCCTCTCGTTATTTTCCCTTCCATTAGCTTGCCTTACGCTTCTCTCCTCTGATCCTTTATTGTTTTGTATTCTTTTCTCCTTTTCTCCCTTCTCTTCTCCCCTCTTCATCAGTTCCTCTTATTTCTTATTTGTGTGTAAATTTTCTTTCTGTGTCTGTTTTCTCTTCAAACTCCTCCTCCTCCTCCTCCTTCTCTTCCTTCTCTCCATCTGCGCTTCATTATTTCTTCATTCCCTTTCTCCTCTTCCTCTTTTGTTCCTTTCTTCTTATTTTTTTTTCCATCTCTTCAATTCTTTTACGCATAGGGACACCCAAGGGAAGCCTCAAGACGTCAATAGTCCTACACGTGGCCTTCCCAGGATGAAATATGCATTCCTTACAAAGACAACATCAATAACCATCAATATATCCAATGTTTTCCTAAAGCTTCCCATTGACTCGACACTAACACCGTGATTCTTAGACCCATTCCAGTCATCTCCCACTTGATTTGTGGTTTAATTTCTTCGTGATCTCTTTCTGTCTCTTCTTCAAACTCTAATAATCGTGAAACTTTCCAGATCACTGACCTTAAAGAGGGGACTTGTTACTTCTCTCCTTTTTATCTCTTTATAACAACGAAGGAACTGTGTGTGTGTGTGTGTGTGTGTGTGTGTGTGTGTGTGCCTCCTCATAGCTGCGCCCCTAACTAGACCTGCAAAGTTCAGATTTTTACTAGTGGTTCATCTTTTCAATGCGACAGGACATGGTTAGGGTCAGAGCAACACTGTACCCCGCGGCGCCTCTCTCCTCTGGCTATTGGGTGACCGGGGCGAGGCTGGCGCGGGGAGGGGAGGCTGACACACCACTGGACGGCTGTTTCTCTGGAGGCTCGCTTCTTGTTATAGTGTGGGACATCCAGTGGTGGTTAGCGAGTGGAGGGGAGTGGCTGGTGGACGGGCGGGCTTGTAGGTGGACAGGCGAGCGGTGAAAGCTTTACATATATTACATCCGTTGGTATTCAGTGGTTATGCCAGATTTATTTAGCATTCAGGAGCAGTTTAATTCAGGAAAGGAGCATCAATGCAACTGTACAAGTAATCTGGTTAACCCCTTCAATACCGGGACACATTTTTACCTTTACATTTGTGTACGATTAGGCCATTTTATTGACATTAGGAAGGGTCCGTGGAGGTCAGAAGATTAATGGCCAAAATCTTCACTATTTTAACCTCCCACATAAGTTTCTGAAGCTGTAATAAAATCACTCCATAGAAAGCAGAATAAATATGGAAACGCGTCACGGTACTGAAAGGATTAAGTTATTTAGACTCGTTCTTTGACATTTTTGGTTGTGTTCCCCATATTTTTTCCCGCTTGGCCAGTCTCTCCTTGATCTTTAGTGGAAGTATTGTGTGGTAAGCCTTCCCTGTGTCCGTGTCCTGTGTGTTTCTGAGTAATGCCAGCGATGGATTATCTCTGACAGGGATTACAACACTATTGCCGTCTCATTTATAATATCCTAAATAACTAAAAAGACGAGAGGGATGTGTATTACTTTTTCTATAAACGACGTGTAGAGTTTTTAACCCCTTCAGTACCATGACCTCCTTTCATATTTATTCTGCTTACTATTTGGTGATTTTTACACAGCTTCAGAAACTTATGTGGGGGATGAAAATAGTGAAGACTCTGTCCACTAATCTTCTGACCTCCATAGACCCTTCCTACTGTAAATAAAATCGTCTAATCACACCCAAAAAACTCAAGGTAGAAATGCGTCCCAGTACTGAAGGGGTGAAATAAAGATTCATAAGAGAGGTGAAGAGAGCAGTATGTGAGTTGTATACATAATTTTCATGTAATAAAGATAGTTAGGACTTGTAATCCCCAAAAGAAAAAAAAAGTACCATATTCAAACTTAATAAACTCGGAAAAAGAACTTGAAAAAAATAAGTTTGTAAATAAAATGATGACTGGCTGAAATAGACTTTGTAATGACGTTGTTAGTAGCGAGTCCACGGGGAGCTTTAGAAGGAGATGAGATGACTTTATGGATGGGAGTTGTAAGTGGAGAGTTTTACACAGAGGGGAGGCTGCCACGTGTGGGCCTGATGACTTCCACTGCTTCCCTCATGTTCCTCCTCTATTTTCATGTTCTCCAATGTTCTGATTTACACCATTTTTGTAAGCACTATCGTAAAAATTATCTCTGCTCTCCATTTACTCTTGTCGTTCCTGCCTTTTCTTCGTCCATTTTATTCCTTTTCGCTCTTACATCTTGTTTTTTTTTTATTTACTTTCCTCTCTCCCTCTCTTCTCTTCAGTCTTTTACCTCTTCCTCTCTACTTTCCCCCTTTCTTTCTTCTCTTCTCCTCCTCTCCATCTTACTTTCCTTACTATCCAAACACTAAACTTGTCCCTCCTTTACCTTCCTCTTTCCCTCTCTTCTCTTCAACTTTTTTCCTCCTTCTACTTTCCTCCTTTCCCTCTCCTCCATTTTACAACCCTCCCTACTACCTAAGCCCTAATCTTTTTTCCCCTTTACCTTCCTCTATCCCTATCCTCCCTCTAACCTCTTTTTATCTCCTTTACTTTCCATCTCATCCGTCCTGCCTTTTTTCCTCCCACTCAATCCCCAGAAGATTAGTCAAAGTACCGCCCACTTCTTCTTCAGGCACTTCTTCCCGCCCTCTGCTTCTCTCCGCGCTTCGTAGCCACACACGTCACAGCTGATAGATCAAAGTGTACCTAACACCTCGACTCTGACGGCGGACCACATGGATTTTCTGGATCTTGGCTGCTCTTAGTCTAGTACAGAGAGAGGGAGAGGGAGTGAGAGTGTGTGGTGTGTTATATTTGGTGCGATGTGATTCGTGTGGTGTGGTTTAGTGTGATGTGTAAGGTACTGTATGTGTGAAGGGAAGGAAGTGTGGTTCGGTGTGGGGTGAAATTTGGTGATTAATGTGGAGGTGTGGTGTGGTGTGGTGTTGTGTGGTGTGGTGTGGTATGGTATAAGACGATAAGGAATGTGTGTCTGTTATTCCTTACATCAATTATTACGGTTACAAACGTCTGAAACATTCCATTACGACTAAATTATTTCCTTGCAGCCATTCTTCTTTTCAATAGACCACACCACACCACACCACACCACACCACACCACATCTGACCACACCACACCACACCACACCACATCAAACCACACCACACCACACCACACCACATCTGACCACACCACACCACATCTGACCACACCACACCAAACCACACCACATCAGACCAGACCACACCACACCACACCACACCAGACCACACCACACCACACCACACCACATCAAACCACACCACACCACACCACACCACATCACACCACACCAAGCCAAATAGTTTCCCTTCGAGTGGCGTTAAATCTTTGTCCCTGTGGTGTGTGGCTCCTAATTGGCGTGGTTGAGTGGCCAATTACTTGACAAAATCGATGTGGACCAAACTAGGAGTGTTTTGTGAAGGAACTCCGGTAACATTCGTATTTCTCCTCCAATGTGACCTAAATACCAAACACGTAATAGATAATTCACGTTTTTTATTTGTAATTGTAACCTTTTCTGAGTGTAGCGGCCCGGATCGTTTGCAAAATATCGTGCTGTATAATACTTTGCCATCTGGAGACGCTGTTTGCATACCGGGCTGAGTTCCAAGACGGTTGGCGATTAATCACTCCCTCCAGCACCTCCCACCGGCAGTGCCCAAGCACCACCCTTTTGGGCCCCAGTACTTTTGGGAATCCCGGGCCCCGCCCCTTTAAAAAAAATCTGGAAATACCTACTCCTCGAACTCCTCGTGCAGTTAAAAATGCTTAAGTGCAGTGTAGGTGGTTTAAGTATAAATGACAGGAAAATGTCAAATTTATTTATTTGATCTGTATTTTAAGCATGAGTAGGCCTAATTGGAAATATAATATATGAAAAATTGCGAATGCTATAATAACAAATTCGTAAACAGTAACTGAAAGTAAACCATTAGCACTCATTTCTCGAGACTTTATTTATCAATCCACGTTGAGCTTATGTAAGTAAATGATCTCAATGATCCGATGTCTGAAAACTGTGTAGTAATAAAGATATAAGCAATACTTTTACAAACCAAGCAAGTAAAGTCATGCCGTGATGCCTCGTGGAGGCAGACACACGCAGCAGGTACCACCAGCTGATCAGCTGAGACTGAGAGGCAGCAATGACAGCACTCGTATTCGAACGGTAAATTTAAAACCAAAAATTTCTGCAATCAAGCTGATAGTTATGTTCACTTTGTGAAACAGTGAAACTTACAAAATCAATAATAATAATATTTTGTCAATAATTAATTAATGTTGCAATGAGCGAAAGACTTACTTACATGTGAATTTGCACAACGAATTGAGTATAACAGAAAACCTGCAACTGTACTGACGGGAGACGGGTGACTAATGGAAAATCGTTGTTTTCATAAAATGTAGATGCAATTTAACTTTGAATATAACAAGCACAGTTGAAGCACTGTATTTTTTTTTTTTTTCAGTTTTACTAGCGGTACTTTTCTTTAAGCTGCCCCTTTAGTATTTGGGCTTTTCTTTTTTCAACTATCAAATTCAGGTTGCTATCACGGGCCCGGGCCCCCCTGGACTGCCGGGCCCCGGTACTGTAGTACCTTTTTCCCCCCCCATGCGGGGGCCCTGCCCACCGGTACCTCGCACCAGCACCTTCCACCACTCGTATTCAGAAGCACTTTATTCTCTCACCAAGGCTATTTTCTAAGGCCACAGAGATGACTGGTCGCGTTCTAAAGAGACTATTTCCTTTGATCAATGCAGAAATCACGTTAATTTGTCACTGCAAGGATTAAAACACCCTGAAACTAGAACCTTTTGAAATAATGGCAATGTGTCATGGAAGCGTTTTAGAATAGGAGCCTCAATTTGAAAATGGTAGGAAACGAATTACTCCCACCAGCACCTCCCACTACTCCTATTCAGAAACACTTTACTCTCTCACCATGACTATTTTCTAAGGCCACAGAGATGACTGGTCGGTTTCTGAAGAGAGTATTTCCTTTTAACAGCGCAGAAATCACGTTAATTTGTCACTGCATTTACAAAAACGCCTATGAAAACCTGTGTACCTTTAATCCCTTCAGTACCATGACACGTCTTCATATTTGTTCAGGTTACTATTAGGCGATTTTATACAGCTTTAGAAACTCATGTAGGGGTTTTAATAGTGAAGAATCTGGACTATTAACCTCCTGACCTCCATAGATCCTGGCTAGTGTAAGTAAAATCGTTCAATCACACCAAAACTCGTGATAAAAGTGCGTCCCAGTATTGAAGGGGCTTTTGGAAGAGTGGCAATGCGTAGTCGAAGTTTTAAGAATAGAAGTCTCAGTAGATGATAGGCAATGAATTACTTCCATTAGCACAGCACCTCCCACCATCAGCACCTCCCCGCGCAACGCCACGCCAAGCCGCTATCAAGGGAGGCACAAAGGCAGCCCCAGAGTCACCAGGCATGAGGGTCGGGAAGGGGTCTCTCTCTCTCTCTCTCTCTCTCTCTCTCTCTCTCTCTCTCTCTCTCTCTCTCGTCTGTACCTAAGTGGGTTTTAATGGCTGCTGCTGCTGTGTGTTGTGTTGCGTGGGGAGTTTTGGTTGTGTTGTGAAGTGTTTGGTCCTCGGCGTGTTTATCTTTTCATTGCTGTTGTTTTTCTCGTAACTGCCTTTTGTGTTATTTTATCTTTAGTATTGTTTTTCTACTAAATCTGTTAAGTAGGTGTGTGGTGTACAGTTTTTTCACTTTTGTTCCATTTTCCTCTTTTTTTTTTATGTGTAGGCGCGCAAACAGATTTTAGGATTTAGAGTAAGCTTTAAGTTATTCAGTAAAGTAGGTGTGTGGTGTAAAATGTTCAACCTCCTATTGAATTTTTCTCCTTTTTTTAATAGTACTCGGCTTGCAAATAGCTTTTAACAGTACTCAGGATCACTTTTAAGCTATATTCTTCTCATAACCACCTACTACAACTTACTTGGACAGTTACTTTTTGCAGGAAGTCTTTAAAGTAACAATAAGGTCTTGAAATATTAACCTTTTATTCTCTGCTTTTTTTCTTTTTTCTGTTTGACCATGCAAAAAATTCCTGAAAGTGCTTAGAATGACAGAAAAAAAAGACGTCTTAACCACTTCAATACTGAGGCTCATTTTTACGTTGAGTTTTGGGTATGATTAGAGTGACTAGACGATTTTATTTGCATTAGGAAAGATCTATGGAGGTCAGAAGATTAATGACCACAGTCTTCACTATTTTAATCCCCGGTATGAGTTTCTGGAGGTGTATAAAATCACCAAATAGTAAGCAGAATGAATATGGAAACACGTCATGGTACTGAAGGGGTTAATAGCAAAACAGTACTAATCGATCGATCTATTTATCTATTCTACTTTATTTCCTATCTATTTTATTTATCTATTACAGTCTGAAGCAAAAGGTGGCAATAACATCACGCTTTATATTCCACACTGTGTTACACGAGTCATGGAGTGGCAAATTTCAGCACTCGTGGATCAGTGAGACCAATACATTCCAGGCATTGTTGTCTGTTTTGTTGAGTGAGTGTGTGGGCTGAGCGTGGGTGAGCTGTTTGTGTATGTGTGTGCTGCGTGTATGTGCTGCATGTATGTGCTGCGTGTATGTGCAACTTGTGTGTGCTGCGTGAGTATGCCATGTGTAACCTGGGCGTGTGAATTCAACAATGGCGGTGATCCAGAACTCTCAACTAGCGACAGGAAGAACCGCCATGGTAAGGCTCGGCGGCACAACCCTAATAAATTGTCGCTGGTCCGTATTCAGAAACGCTTTGCTCTCTCACCAGAACTATTTTCTAAGGCCACAGCGATGACTAGATGGGTTTTCAAGAGTATTTGTACAGTTAATAATGTAAAAATCTTGTCACTCTGCCCCTAGAACTGTAAAAACACCTTAATAACTCGTGTCAACTTAAGTAAACCTTTTTGAAATAGTGGAGGTGAAGGACAGAAGTGTTTAAGAATACGAGGCAGTGTCGGGCAGCCAAGAGGAGCAGGAACAGTGATAGTGACGGTGACAGGCTTAGGATTGTGTGGTGTGTTGTTAGGGAAAGTGTTGTGTTGTGGTGTTGTAGTGTTGTTGTGGCTGCCTTGTGACGCTGGTCCTGCTGTCTGCCCGGCCCTTTGTAAAGCATTCGGTGATGGATCAACACTGTCTTCTCCACTGCCTTCATGGTCACCTATGTGTGGAGGCAAGAGAGACAGGGAGGAGCCGCGGTGAAGGCTGATGTGTCACCGCCGAGGGTTGAGAGGGAAGGGAAGTGGGGCGCTGTGTACCGGTGATCGCGTTCTCCTGCAGACACAATGTATATGGTGTGTGAAACTGCTACCTTAAACCTCCTGGCTATCATCGAGAGGCATGATGGCATTGTGGCGCGGTCGATGATGGAATCTGGGGCGGCGAGGCGAGGAGAGGGGAGGCAGTGTGGGCGGGTGAGAGGAGACGCAAACATTCCCTGTCCAGACACACTCCAGACACTGCCGCTCGTGCCATCAACATGCAATACAATTACTTAGAAGTGTAGCAAATTAAAAATATATATACAGTGTCTATAATGAAAGAACATGATGATTATTACTGTGAGTTTAATATCACAGTTTTTGCACAGAGGCATTCTTTAACAAATAACATTGGAGAAAATATATCATTACGTATATTCGTCAATCAATTGGGTTCCTTAATTGCTTTGCTGCTATTTTTCCCCCAGCTCTCATTACAGTGCCATGAAGAGACAATCCGTGTGTCATCGCACTGAAGTCACGCATTGAGCGGCAATACGCAACAAAAAAGGAAGTAATGATGGCAAGATTTGACCATGGTAAATGTAAATGTTCCTGTTTTAGAGTTTTTTTTTTTTGCCTCTGCCGGCATGCAAAATGTAAATAGCGGCCTCATTTATAATGAAATTCCTGCATTCTTTTGTGGAAAAGTCGGATTATATGTTTCCTGTATTATTGTAATGCGTGGTGTATTATTTGTGTGTTCTTTTCACATTTTTAGTTTGGATTTTTAATTATAACGATGAACTCGCCTCGTATGTGTGTTTGTGTAGGTTTGTGGTGGGTGGAGGGAACTGTATATAAAGTGTATGTGTGTGTGTGTGTGTGTGTGTGTGTGTGTGTGTGTGTGTGTGTGTGTGTGTGTGTGTGTGTGTGTGTGTGTGTGTGTGTGTGTGTGTGTGTGTGTGTGTGTGTGTGTGTGTGTGTGTGTGTGTGTGTGTGTGTGTGTGTGTGTGTGTGTGTGTGTGTGTGTGTGTGTGTGTGTGTGTGTGTGTGTGTGTGTGTGTGTGTGAGAGAGAGAGAGAGAGAGAGAGAGAGAGAGAGAGAGAGAGAGAGAGAGAGAGAGAGAGAGAGAAAAAATGGACCTCGGAAAGAATGGAAGAGGGGAGAGGGGAGAGAAAGAATGGACCATATAGACAGAGGAGAAATTGAGTAGATGGGAAAACAAGAGTAACAGTGAGGGGAAGTGAGGGGATGTGAGGGAAGGCTGAGGCAAGACCAGAATGAGAAGAGGCTGGGGGAGAGAAGAAAATACTGGGAGAGTGGCAAAAAAATAAAGAGGGAGAGTAAAAGAAAGGAAAAGAGGATGAGCATTAGAGAGAGAGAGAGAGAGAGAGAGAGAGAGAGAGAGAGAGAGAGAGAGAGAGAGAGAGGAGAGAATAGACCTGTAAAGAAAGAATCTGAAGGAATACAAGTGATTAAGAAGAAACAGAACAAGGAAACAGAGAAAGAGAAATGAAAAGGAAATAGAAAAATGAAAACAAGGGCATGGATTAGAAACAGAGTAAGAAAGAGAGAGTGAAAGTGAGAGAGGAGGATAAAAAAGGAAGAGAGAGAGAGAGAGAAAGGGAAAGAGAAAAATAAGAAAAAGAAATGAGAGATAGAGAGAGTGAAGAAACGGTCAGTAAGAATGATAGAAATGGAGAAAAATGGAGAAGAAAGGAAGAGAGGGAAGAGGAAAAGAAATAGAAGGTGAGAGAAATGTAAAAGAAGGGAAGAAGCAAAATTAAAAGAAAAGAGGAGAAAAAATATGGAAATTATCACAGAAAAAAAGACAAGAATGAAAGAAAGAAGAAGAGAAAGAGGAGGAGGGAGAGGGAGAATAATGAAAGGAAAAGAAGAGGAAGGAAAGAAAGACAAGGGAAAGGAAGAGAGATAAAGAGAAGGAGAAGGAGGTAAGAAAGAATAATGAGAGGAGAAGAAGGGAAGGAAGACGATGGAAGGGGAAGAGGGAAGAAGAAGAAGAGGAAGAGGAAGAGGGAGAGGGAAAATAATGAGAGAAGAAAGGAAGGAAGACAAGGAAAACGAAGAGAGATGAAAAGAGAAAGAGGAGGAGGGAGGCAAGAATAATGAGGGAGGAAGAAGGACACGAGAAGAAATACAAGGGAAGGGAAGAGAAAAGAAGAAGAGAAAGAGAAGTAGGGAGAGAGAGAGAATAATGAGAAGAAGGGAAGGAGACGAAGGAGAAGAAAAGAGAGGAAGAGAAGAAGAGAGAAGAGGAGGAAGCAGGAATGAATAATGAGAAGAAAAAAAAGGAAGAGAAAAAAGAAGAGGAAGCTGAGACGAAAGAAATGAGAAAGATGGGGAATGAAGAGACGAGGAAGAGAAGAGAGGAGGAAGGAAAGAAGAAAGACAATGTAAAAGAAGAGAAAAGAGAGAAAAATGGTAAAAGAAAGGAAAACGAAAGATAGGAGAGAGAAAAAAAAAGAGAAAGAGAAGAAAAGAGCACACATACAATATTAGTCTAATGCGCAGCGCGAATATGAGATTTGTAAAAAGAAATACACTGCGCTTTTACCAAATAACTCCCTTAGAGATTCATTATAAGCTTTTCACTTTACGTTGCTGAATAAACCGGCGCTCTTTTACGCATTTCCTTCTGTTTATATATGCATTTATTTTTCGTATTCATTTATTCATTTATTTGAACATGTATCAGATTTACTCATACGTATTTGGAATCTGTAGGAAGTCTGTGTATGCCTGTTTTGTTTAAGAATATGTTACTGATGATACTGGTTCTCTCTCTCTCTCTCTCTCTCTCTCTCTCTCTCTCTCTCTCTCTCTCTCTCTCTCTCTCTCTCTCTCTCTCTCTCTCTCTCTCTCTCTCTCTCTCTCTCTCTCTCTCTCTCTCTCTCTCTCTCTCTCTCTCTCTCTCTCTCTCTCTCTCTCTCTCTCTCTCTCTCTCTCTCTCTCTCTCTCTCTCTCTCTCTCTCTCTCTCTCTCTCTCTCTCTCTCTCTCTCTCTCTCTCTCTCTCTCTCTCACACACACACACACACACACACACACACACACACACACACACACGCCCGGAAACTCAGTGGTTAGAGCGCTGGCTTCACAAGCCAGAGGACCGGGGTTCGATTCTCCGGCCGGGTGGAGATATTTGGGTGTGTCTCCTTTCACGTGTAGCCCCTGTTCACCTAGCAGTGAGTAGGTACGGGATGTAAATCGAGGAGTTGTGACCTTGTTGTCCCGGTGTGTGGTGTGTGCCTGGTCTCAGGCCTATCCGAAGATCGGAAATAATGAGCTCTGAGCTCGTTCCGTAAGGTAACGTCTGGCTGTCTCGTCAGAGACTGCAGCAGATCAAACAGTGAAACACACACACACACACACACACACACACACACACACACACACACAGCGTAGTGTAGTGGTTAGCAAGCTCGACTCACAATCAAGAGGGCCGGGTTCGAACCCCTTTAAGCGGCGAGGCAAATGGGCAAGTCTCTTAATGTGTGGGTGTGTTCACCTAGCAGTAAATAGGTACGGGATGTAACTCGAGGGGTTGTGGCCTCGCTTTCCCGGTGTGTTGTGTGTTGATGTGGTCTCAGTCCTACCCGAAGATCGGTCTGTGAGCTCTGAGCTCGCTCCGTACTAGGGAAGACTGGCTGGGTGACCAGCAAGCAACCGAGGTGAATTACACACACACACACACACACACACACACACACACACACACACACACACACACACACACATTTAGGGAGTTGTCATGATCACTTTTTTCTGTCCTCCTCCTCCTCCTCCTCCTCCTCCTCCTCCTCCTCCTCCTCCTCATTCATTAGCGTGTGAAATGAGGTTTTAACGTCAAGTTTGTCGCCTGCATCTGTTTCACTCTTCAGCGGGGCAGGGAAGCGAGAGAGAGAGAGAGAGAGAGAGAGAGAGAGAGAGAGAGAGAGAGAGAGAGAGAGAGAGAGAGGGGAATTAATGGCTTTGGCAACGTAACTTGCCAAGCGTATTGAAAGCAGTGACTGATTGGAATGTTTTATAAATGCGTGATATACTCTCTCTCTCTCTCTCTCTCTCTCTCTCTCTCTCTCTCTCTCTCTCTCTCTCTCTCTCTCTCTCTCTCTCTCTCTCTCTCTCTCTCTCTCTCTCTCTCTCTCTCTCTCTCTCTCTCTCTCTCTCTCTCTCTCTCTCTCTCTCTCTCTCTCTCTCTCTCTCTCTCTCTCTCTCTCTCTCTCTCTCTCTCTCTCTCTCTCTCTCTCTCTCTCTCTCTCTCTCTCTCTCTCTCTCTCTCTCTCTCTCTCTCATGACAGTTTCCTTCCTTTTCGTCATCATTTCTAATCTCTCAATCGTCTTCCTCTTCCTCTTCCTCTTCCTCCTCCTCCTCTTCTTTCTCCTCCTCTTCATCCTCCTCCTCTTTTTCTCTTCCTCAAGCTCCTCTTCCTCCTCCTCCTCCTCCTCCTCCTCCTCCTCCTCCTCCTCCTCCTCCTCCTCCTCCTCCTCTTCCTCCTTCTCTTTCTTCTCCTCCTCCTCCTCCTATTTTTTTCTTGTTCTTGTTCTTGTTTTTCTTTTTATTCTTTTCTTTTCTTTTCCTTTCTTCTTCCTCTTTTTCTTGTTATTGTTCTTCTTGTTCTTGTTCTTCTTGTTCTTCTTGTTCTTTTCTTCTTGTTCTCGTTTTTCTTGTTGTTGTTGTTGTTGTTGTTGTTGTTGTTGTTGTTGTTGTTCTGTCTTCTTCTTCTTCTTCTTCTTCTTATTATTATTATTATTATTATTATTATTATTATTATTATTATTATTATTATCATAATAATTATTATCGTGTTGTTTTATTATTATTACTATCATTATTAGTTTTATTATTCTGCTCCTCCTCCTCCTCCTCCTCCTCCTCTTTCTCTTCCTCCTCCTCCTCCTCTTCCTCTTTTTCCACCACACCTTCTCATTTGCCTTGCATACTGATATCAGACCTTGGGGAGTAACTGAAAGAGAGAGAGAGAGAGAGAGAGAGAGAGAGAGAGAGAGAGAGAGAGAGAGAGAGAGAGAGAGAGAGAGAGAGAGAGAGAGAGAGTAAGAAAGGGTCGGGAGGCTCTCAAGTTGCGTGTATGCAAAAGGTTTTCCTCATCTGGGTTATATTTACTGAGGAAATATTTTTGGAAGCATAAACATCTACTTCCCTTCCGTCCTTCCTTCCTTCCTTCCTTCTTTTCCTCCTGCCTGTCTGCCTTTTTTCTTTCTTTCTAACATTTTTTGTTTCTTTTTGTTTCTTCTTTTATTCATCCTTCTTCCATCTCTTCCTTACTTCCTTCTTTCCTTCCTTTCTTTATTTCTTTCTTTTTTTTTTCTTTCTTTCTTTCTTTCTTCCTCCCTTCTTTCCTTCCTTCCTTTCTTTCTTTCTATCTTTTTCTTTTCTTCCTTCCTCCCTCCTTCCTCCCTCCCTCCTCCCTCCCTCCCTCCCTCCCTCCCTCCCTTCCTTCCATCCTTCCTTTCTTCCTTTCTTCGTATCTTATCTTTCTTTCTTTCTTCCTTCCTTTTCTTTCTTAGATTTTTCTTTCTTTTCCTTTTCTTTCTCTTTTCTTTCTTTTCCTCCCTCCCTCCCTTCCTTCCTTCCTTCCTTCCTTACACAGGGGCGTCTTCTCTCCCCAGCACCCTTTTCTCCTCGTGTGAGTGTCCTCCGTGCTGTGTCTATGTCTCACTTTGAATGTCTATCAGTTTGAAGTAGCTCAGGTGTTTTGGTGACCGTCGTCTTTTGGTGACTAGCGTACATATTAGTTTTTGCTCCTCTGGTGGTGGTGGTGGTGGTGGTGGTGGTGGTGATGGTGGTGGTGGTGGTCTTTTAGTTTCTTCTCTTCCTTTTTTTTCTTGTTATTCTTGTTTTTTTCGTTTTTATTCTTTTTTTTTCTTCTTCTTTTTAATTTTTATTCTCTATTGTGTCCTCCCACCAAATTATATCTCCTCCTCCTCCTCCTCTTCTTCCTCTTCCTCCTCCTCCTCCTCCTCCTCCTCCTCCTCCTCCTCCTCCTCCTCCTCCTCCTCCTCCTCCTCCTCCTCCTCCTCCTCCTCCTCCTCCTCCTCCTCCTCTACATTAGAAATATAATTTCTAATGTAGAAGTTGGTTCCGAATTCAGCACCAGTGACCACCGGACGATTACATTCAATGTCAAAACAATTAAGATGCTCACAAATGTAAGTAAAGAAAAAGTACCTGACTTTCGTCGAGCTAATTTTGGAAAACTCAGAAAAATTCTGTCTGAAAGCTATTGGAGCCAATTATCGAGTGCAAATTGTATAAATGAAGCGTGGAAAATATTTACATTTAAACTAGACCGAGCTGTAAAATCCTCTATTCCACTACGAAATAGGCGCTCAATCGCCAGCTATAAACCTAAATGGTGGAATTCAGAAATAAAAAACTGTCTCTCTGCTAAAAAACGCGCCTACCACAAATACAAAACAACGCACAATGAAAGAGACAAGACTGAGCATGACCAATTGCGACGCAATGCTAAAAAACTTATAATGGAAAGTAAGAAAAATTATGAGCTCCATATCGCCAATCGTAGCAAGACAAATCCTAAAGAGTTTTTCAGTTATATCAGAACTAAAAAAGCAATAGCTTCATCAATAGGGCCGCTAGCTCTAGACAATGGCGAACACACGGACGACGAAATTGAAATGGCTATTAAATTAAACAATTACTTCGCGTCAGTCTTCACTGAAGAAAATTATTCAGAAAATCAGCCAACTGCACCAAATCACAGCAATAATGTCTGTTTAAATACGTGCGATATCCAAGAAAATGTAATTTTGAGCGCAATAAATAAAGTTAAAACAAACAAAACTCCTGGTCCCGATAAAATTTCTCCACGAATACTAAAAGAGGCAAAGAAAGAACTTGTTAAACCATTGTCTATCCTCTTTAATAAATCACTTAGCACTCGTAAAGTTCCTGATGACTGGAAACTCGCTAACGTAACTCCAATCTTTAAAAAAGGTGACAAGTCTCAAACTAGAAATTATCGACCAATTAGCCTCACTTCAGTGGTAGGTAAATTAATGGAGACAGTTTTGAGGATAAAGTTGTTGCATTCTTAGAAAGTAACAACATAATAAACGAATCACAACATGGATTTAGAAACAAGCGGTCATGTCTAACAAATTTACTTGACTTTTTCCATGATATATATAATTTGTACGACAACACTAGAGCGGTTGATGTCATATATCTTGACTTCCAAAAGGCTTTTGACAAAGTGCCACATAAACGTCTTATCAACAAAGTAAAAGCGCATGGTATAACTGGTGACATTGCAGCGTGGATCGAGGATTGGTTGTCTGATCGTAAACAGCGAGTTGTGATCAATGGTAAATCTTCAGAATGGATTAACGTAAGCAGTGGCGTTCCTCAAGGATCAGTTCTGGGACCTATTCTTTTTATTATATATATTAACGACATTGATGAAAGAATAAATTGTAAGCTCTCAAAATTCGCAGATGACACAAAATTGCAAACAGAGTAGACTCAGAAAGCCAAAGACAACTTTTGCAAAAGATTTAGATACTCTCATCGAATGGTCAAACAAGTGGCAAATGAAATTCAATATAGATAAATGCCACGTTTTACACATAGGAAATCAAAATCCTCAGGCGACATACAAGATGAATAATACCCCAATGACGAGTGTGGACAAAGAAAAAGATCTTGGTGTCATTGTTTCAGCAGACCTCAAGCCTAGCAAACACTGTACTGAAGTCGTCAAAACTGCGAATAAATTAGTTGGTTTCATTGGACGATCTTTCACTTTCAAGTCTGAAAAATAATATTAACATTATATAACTCACTCGTCCGTCCACATCTCGAATACAATGTTCAGTTTTGGTCACCGTATTACAAAAAAGATATTGAAAAATTAGAAAAAATACAACGCAGATTAACAAAAATGATCCCAAGGTTGCGGAACAAATCCTACGAGGAACGCCTAAAGGAATTAAATTTATTTTCTCTTGAGAAACGGAGAGTAAGAGGCGACCTTATCATGCTTTTCAAAATTTTTAATGGGTTTGCAAATATGAATATTCAAAAATACGTATCAGTCGACCAGTCAAATGTCACCAGAAGCAATGGTTTCAAAATTGTTGGTAAGCGCTTTGTAACAAATGAAGCCAAACACTTTTTCTTTAATCGCATAGTCAATATATGGAATGGTCTGCCATCAAATGTTGTCAACTCAGGTACTATCGAAACGTTCAAAGTTCGCCTCGATAAATACTTTGAATGTAATCCCCGGTTGTCGCTATTCATTTCCGAATAATTTGCGCTTTTTCTTTTATCTCCCGGGCCTCTGATCGTGGTTTAAATTGCCCGTTAGTTTAAATTACTCTCACCCTCCATACATGACACAGATAGCCCGGAGTGAACGGTCACTACTTTTACTCTCGATCTGTGAAGGGCTGTGGATAGTCAAGAGCCCTGACAGTAGGTGACCATCATCGGGATTTAAGGTACCAGGGTCACCGCTGCAGGGGGTAACCATACAGTGTGCGGCGCCCTTTAAAGGGAAGTGCACTTTTACAGTGGTTGTACGGAGCTGGGGCCTGATTGACTGCTGCCTCTCTTGAAAGCGCCAGGCAAGGCTGCCGCACCACCTTTTTGACTCCACACTGTGTTTACATACATACTACACTACACTGCATACACGCACAGATAGCCCAGAGTGAACGGTCACTACTACTACTCTCGACCTGTGACGGGCTGTGTTTGGAGAGGGCCTTGTCAACCATTGATCATCATCGGGAACTAAGTACCAGGGATCAATGTTGCAAGGGGTTATCAGCGTACGGCGTCCCTACAGGGAAAGTATGCTATCTCAGTGGATTGAACGGAGCTGGGGCCTGATTGACTGCTGCCTCCCTAGAAAGCGCCAGGCAAGGCTGCCGCACCACCCATTCGACATACACACTGTGCATCCACGTACACAATGCACACACAACATGACATTTACCAAGCGTTAACACTTTCCCCCACAAACACAAGTAGTCAGACGTAGATTACACATTTCCTTTTCACTCCTCCTCCTCCTCATTGTACTCTCTTAATCTTCCTCTCTTTCTTCCTCTTCTCCTCCTCCTCCTTCCTCCTCCTCCTTTCTCCATACAATTTTCTCATCTTCCCTCTGATTATCGTCCTTGTTCCTCCTCCTCCTCCTCCTCCTCCTCCTCCTCCTCCTCCTCCTCCGCTTTAGCAATTTAAGTCTCCATAAGATTTCCTCATAATTTGGAAAGCCTGTGATAAACTCGTACACACATCCACTCCTCCTCCTCCTCCTCCTCCTCCTCCTCCTCCTCCTCTTCGTACTCTCGTAATCCTCCTCGTCGTCTTCCCTTTCTCCTTCATCCTCCTCCTAGGTGTCCTCTTCCTTTCAGTGTTCTTCCTCTTCTTTTTTTTATCTTCTTTGTTTTCTCCACATTATTATTCTGTATTTACTTATCCCTCCCTTTATTTATCTTTCTCTATCCTTTCTTTCCTTCCTTCACTTCCTTTTCCTATTGTTTTCTTCTCCTCTTTCTCCTCCTTCATTTCTTCTTCTCTTTTTCTCCTTCTTCTTCTTCTTCTTTTTCTTGTTCTTCTATCTTTAATCGTGTCTTGTTTTCTTTTCTTTTAATCTCTTGGTTCTTAATTTTCTTCTTCTCCTTCTCTCTTCCTTCTTTTCCTTCTTCTTCTTCTTCTTCTTCTTCTTCTTGCCTTGTTTTTCTATTTTCTTTTATTTTCTCGTTTTGTGCATTTTTTTCTCCATTTTTTTGTAATCTTCCTCTTTTCTTCTTCTTCCTTTTCTC
>NC_059302.1:21255922-21260922 GCF_017591435.1 Portunus trituberculatus | reverse complement strand
TACTCACAGGTGTGGTTGGCTTTGTCCCGTCTTGGTGTGTGAGTGTTGTGTCTGCAATTCGCCTCACCTTTCCTTCCTGAGTCCAGCATGAAATCAAATAGAAAGACACAGTTTAGAGTTTTTTCTCCACTTTGGTTTGCTGAAAGTTAGAAAAATAATTAGTTGGGATAATTTCCGTCTGTCTGTAAAAAGGAAACAATGCATATCTTAACCTCCTTCAGTAGCATGATGCGTTTTTCATATGCATTGTGTTTAGTGTTTGGTGATTTTATGCAGCTTCAGAAACTTATGTGGGGGATTAAGAATAGTGAAGACTCTGGCCATCAATCTTCTGGGTTCCATAGACCCTTCTTATAGTGAAATAAAATGGTCTAATAGTAGCCAAAACTTAGGATAAAAATGTGTCCCAGTACTGAAGGGGTTAAGTGCGGTAAGGAACATTTTACATTGCTAAGAAATATGAGGGAAATATTTTTAAGCACTTATCCGAGAGAGCCCGATGAAAAAAGAATGGTGTTTTGCGATTCCTTTTGCTTTTAATGTTAGAATGTGGCTGTGGAATATCAAGAAATGTCTCAGATTGACTATTGCCTCGAGAAAAGATGTGCCAAGTAACAGAGAAAGAATTTATCCCTTCAGTATTGTGACGCAATTTTACTTTGAGTTTTGGATACGATTCGACAATTTTATTTACATTGCGAAGGATCTATGGAGGTCAAAAGGTTACTGGCGAGTCTTCACTGATTTAATACCCACATAAGTTTCTGAAGCTGTAAAACTCAACAAATAATAACCAGAATGAAAACGTGTCGTGGTCACAGTGAAGGGATTAAAGCAACTTGACTCAACTCTCCACATTACAAAACGTATGATACAAGAGAGGAATATAAATCACACTAATATACTCTTTTATAACTTACATTTTCTCGGATACTTTAACTTGCTTATATTGCATTTCCTCATTCTCCTTATCATACTATCTTTCTGTTACCTGACCTTCTTTCTCTAACCTTACACATAGGGCACACATAACAATTACCCCTGTCATTTGAAGTGGGCCTTTTCTTTTAATTTCCTGCTGCCCTTAGCTAGCTTCCCTCTTGCATAGATAAAAAACAACAACAACACCACTTCTATATATATCATAACTAACAACAAATACGGATTGGACACAAATAAGACAATCAAATTACTACTCACCGAACAACTGAATCCTTCCAAGTCCAGTGAAGTCATCCATTTAATTAGCTGTGACTTCATTACCTATGTTTCCGTCACGTCTGTTCATCCGTAAGCCGACATGAATAAGATAATTACCGCTTCATATATTTCTACTCCACACACATACAGATTTTTACGCATTACTGTTGGCATTATAGCACCAGTAGTCACAATTTTATTTATAACGCTGGTAATTTATTCGTGGAAGGAGACAGGCGTGTCAACTGAAACAAATCAGCTTTGGCTCATGGCATTCACTTGTATATTACTGGATATCTCTCTGAGTGAAGCAGATTGACGGTGGTTGGATGGTGACTAATCTTCACTCAGCACACACACACAAACACACACACACACACACACACACACACACACACACACACACACACACACACACACACACACACACACACACACACACACACACACACACACACACACACACACACACACACACACACACACACACACACACACACACACACAGAGAGAGAGAGAGAGAGAGAGAGAGAGAGAGAGAGAGAGAGAGAGAGAGAGAGAGACTTCACCTCACTACCACAGACTCGTCCCAAGATCTATATTCTAAAACACTCCTGCCCTACCATTTCACAACATTCATTAGGCTGTAGTTGAAGTGACACTGGTTTTAACGACGTTTTTACCTTACTAGTGACAGATTAACGATATTTCTAGTTGATTAACATGAAAAACACCCTTGAGAACCGTGATAATCATTTCCGTGGCGAGAGAGTACTGTGTTTGTGATTCCTAGCTCAAGAAACATCACTCAACAGGCCATGCGTGCTATCAACCCCACATTCACTAAATGTATCACACCAGTCTTAGCGTTAATAATAGTAATATGTCAAAGTTGAAATGTGTTGAAATTTTACACGCCTTGTAGTTATTAGCGGCAGTGTAATTGTAATGTGTTCAAAATGTGTGTATGATGTGATATGTGTCTTTGTCAATTACGTAAGTTGGCATTATTGTAGTGCATCATCTCTCTCTCTCTCTCTCTCTCTCTCTCTCTCTCTCTCTCTCTCTCTCTCTCTCTCTCTTGTATTGTCTGCCTGTGCATGAGGTTTATTTTTCTCTCTTTCTCGTTCTCTCTCTCTCTCTCTCTCTCTCTCTCTCTCTCTCTCTCTCTCTCTCTCTCTCTCTCTCTCTCTCTCTCTCTCTCTCTCTCTCTCTGTGTGTGTGTGTGTGTGTGTGTGTGTGTGTCTAAGTCTATGTCAGTCTGTGTTTATCTCTCAGTCTACCCATTCACTGAACTCTACAAAGAAAAAGAAGAGGAAGAGGAGGAGGAGGAACAATAACCACTGCGCTCATCTCCTTGTCTCTCTCTCACCAGTTAACACCACAAAGAAATACAAGGAAGCTGTGTTGGAAAGTGGCGTGGAATGGACTTTCACTAGGATTTGTTGTGTGTATTCTCGTCCGTCTCTCTTCACTGGTCCTTGTGTTGGTGGTTGACGTGTTGCGGGGAAGCTAATAGGCGGGACTTAAGAGGCGGATCATCGGGGTGAGGGAGGTAGCAGGGAAGTCTTTAGTAGAGAGAGAGAGAGAGAGAGAGAGAGAGAGAGAGAGAGAGAGAGAGAGAGCGTTGATTTTGCGCTTACTGCTACTTTCAAGGCTGGTGGTGGTGGTGGTGGTGGTGATGCTTGTTTTTGTTGTTGTTTTTTCTAGTTTTTACTCGTGTGTGTGTGTGTGTGTGTGTGTGTGTGTTGATGTTGTTGTTGTTCTTTTTTCTTTCTTCTACTATTTTTTGAGGTGAGAGAGAGAGAGAGAGAGAGAGAGAGAGAGAGATAGACAGACAGACAGACAGTTAAGGCAGTTTCAAGATGGTAAAGGTAAGAGGAGTTGGAAAGGAGGAAGGAAGTAGAGAGGGAAATTGCATCTCTCTCTCTCTCTCTCAAAAAAAAATAATAATAAATAAATAAACAAATAAATAAAAAAATAAATAAATAAATAAATAAAAAAAAAAAAAAAAAAAAATAAAATAAATAAATAGATAAATAAATAAATAAAATAAATGAAAATAGAATAAAAAGTCATCATGGCTCATTGTACCTGTTTATTCCCATCGCTCTGTCTCAGGTGAACACTCAACACTCAGTCATCCGTCATCAGCATAGGCATGGAGACACACTCACCGCTATACACTTCGCTCAGTTGCGCTTGTTCATTGGTATTCACGTCCTTGGATTGCTTGTTCGGTTTTCTGATTGTTTTTACTTTCTACTACTTGTTCTCGTTTATTGTTTTACTCTTGTCTATATTCTTCTTCTCATTTCTCTGCTAAACCTGGATTTTCTCAAGTTTAAACCCATTATTTCTGGTTCTGTCCCCGCTACTTATCTTAAAAACTTCACTCATGTCCCCCTTTGTTATAATCCTTTGCTATTGTTTTTTTTTTATTTCTTTTTCATTTTTACCTTCTTTGCATCCTTTACCTCCATCTTTATTATCCCTCGCTTTTTATTTAATTTCGTCTTGTTATTCGGTTTGTTTTTACTATTCTATGTTTGTTTATCTATTGTCTGGATGTTTAAGTCTTCCTCTTCATCTTTACTCTCTTTTTCATTTGTCTTCTCTCTCTCTCTCTCTCTCTCTCTCTCTCTCTCTCTCTCTCTCTTTTACTATTTACTCCTTCCCATTTATCTTTCGTTCTTTCATATTCATCTTTACTCTCCCCGTGTTTTCTCTCCTTCTCTCTTATTACTTACTTTCTTCCACTCATCTTTCGCTCCCTCATATTCATCTTTACTGTTCTGTCTCCTTGTTTTTTTCTCCTTCTCTCTTACTCACTTACTTATATTTCACTCCCTCATATTCATCTTTACTGTTCTCTTCCAGTTTTACCTCCAGAAGTTTCCTCCTTTCACTCTCCTACTTTGTTTCTTAGTATGCCTTATATGACAGCTAACTTCTCTTTACTTGGCGCAGCTTACCACAAACTGAGCCCTCCATCATGCTCCTTTATCTAATCTTCATTGTTTATGTGTGGAGGGAGCCAGTAGGGGTAAATATTTACTTTTTTTTTTTCCTTATGTTCGTGTGTGTCTTTTTTTTTTATGTTTCAAGGAGGTAAGGAAGAACAGAAAACGTGAAGCAAAAGGCGTGTTAGTTTTCCCGCTTTCCAACAGATTAGTTAGTGAGAGAGAGAGAGAGAGAGAGAGAGAGAGAGAGAGAGAGTAGAGTGTTGAGTTCTGTTGTTATAAGCTATCATTTCAACCACAGCCAGAACACGGGTCAGTAAAGCTGCTGTCAAGTGGTGGTGGTGGTGGTGGTGGTGGTGGTGGTGGTGGTGCTTAGTGCTTGGTGCTTGAAGGTTCTTAATGCTCGGTGCTGCTTGGTGCTTGTGTATACTTGGTGCTTGGTGCTTTTGGTGATACGTGCTTAATGCTTGGTGGTGCTTGGTGCTTGATGCTGGTGTTGTTTGGTGGTGATTGGTGCTTGTTTGGTGCTTGGTGCTTGGTGCTTGGTGTTGCTTGGTGCTTGCCTGGTACTTGGTCTTTGGTGGTGCTTGGTGCTGCTTGGTTTTTGGTGCTTAGTGCTTGGTGCTTAGTGTTTGCTTGGTGCTTGGGGCTTTGTGTTTGATGCTTGGTGCTTGGTGGTGCCTAGTGCTTGGTCCTTGGTACTTGGTGCTTTGTGGTACTTGGTGCTTGATGCTTGGTAATTGATGTTTCGTGGTGCTTGGTGCTCGGTACTACTTAGTTCTTGGTACTTGGTGGTGGTGAGAAACCATACAGTCTTCACCAGCAAGATTACGGCGG
>NC_059302.1:21248422-21250922 GCF_017591435.1 Portunus trituberculatus | reverse complement strand
ATATATATATATATATATATATATATATATATATATATATATATATATATATAAAGACAGAGTATCTAATCAAATGAAACGTGACATACGGGAGTATATTGCAGCAGACAGCCAGATCGTCAGCGTTCATCTTGTCAGCATTTGATGACCGATAATAGGAGTTTATGGGCGGCTATAAGAGTTTATGACAGAGCGATGTTTGAAACGCTCCATTTTGTTTCGCCATGATCGAAGGTTTGTAGGATACCGTTGACCTATAGAGCGTGTTGGCTTATCCTTGGATGGCTGGGATGGCTTGTTTCTGGTTTGGATGGTTGGTGGGACTGTGTCTGGCTTAATGGTGACGTGGATGGCTTGTCTGTGACATATATAGTGACTTATGGTTTGTTTCTGATGGTGACTTGGATAGCTATTTCTGGCTTGATGGTGAAGTGGATGGCTTATTTCTGGCTTGGATGATGACAAGGTGACTTGGATGGCTTGCTTTTGGCTTGGATGGTGAGGCTTAGTGGTGTGTTTCTGGGTTGGGTGGTGGGAGTACTGGCTTGCTAGATTTCGTCCAGTATTCAGAAACGCTTTGGTCCCTCACCATGACTACTTTCCAAGGCTAGAGATGATTAGCCGCGTTCTCATGAGTTAGTACTCGTGTAAATGATGTAAAAATCTTGTTATTTTAACACTAGAACACTAAAAAAGAACACGCTTAACGTCTTCAATACCAGAACATGTTTCGATATACATTCTATTTGGTGATTTTATACAGCTTCAGAAACTTATGTGAGGATTGAAATAGCGAAGACTCTGGCCATTAATCCTTTAACTTCCATAGATCCTTCCGCATATAAATAAAATCGTTTAATCACACCTAAAACTCAAGGTAAAAATGCGTAGCAGTACTGAAGGGGTCACTATATACGCCACTTCAACTAGAGTCTTTTGAAAGTAGTGGAAGTGTGTGGGACAGAAGTGGTTTAGAATATAGCCCTTCCTCTTAGCCCTTCCTTGCACTGCTCTTGTTATTTCATTTGACTACCCCGACAAGATTAAACCGAGTGGAAATAAATAAATGAAAAAAAATAAAAAATAAAACACGCTTGAAAGATTTAAGATACTTGTTCTTTCCTCTTTTTAAACTCTAATCAAAACTTGCACTAAACCATTTCGCTACACTCACGAGAGAAGTTGAAACATTCAAAGGGTTAAGTGTGTGTGTGTGTGTTTCACTGTTTGATCTGCTGCAGTCTCTGACGAGACAGCCAGACGTTACCCTACGGAACGAGCTCAGAACTCATTATTTCCGATCTTCGGATAGGCCTGAGACCAGGCACACACCACACACCGGGACAACAAGGTCACAACTTCTCGATTTACATCCCGTACCTACTCACTGCTAGGTGAACAGGGGCTACACGTGAAAGGAGACACACCCAAATATCTTCACCCGGCCGGGGAATCGAACCCCGGTCCTCTGGCTTGTGAAGCCAGCGCTCTAACCACTGAGCTACCGTGTGTGTGTGTGTGTGTGTGTGTAAGTAAGTAAGTAAGTAAGTAAGTAAGTAAGTAAGTAAGTAAGTAAGTAAGTAAGTAATTGTTTATTGCCTGATCACAACATACAGACTCATAGTAAAAAAAATACATTCAATACAGGCTTATAGTCTGTCAAGCCAGAGGCTTCCCGACAGACAAGTATTAATATCCCTTTATGTTAGCCTAACCTATACTTGAAATAGTATTTAAGTTTTACAAAACAAACAAACAAAAACAGTAATAGCGAATAAATTATACAAAAATCTAATAAACAACAGCATAGCTAGTAATGCTACAAAAAACAATCATATTACCAGTATGTCCAACAAAAAGACAACAGAATAGTGACAATGCACTTATTACATTGTCTTCCATGTTGGATTATGTGTGATTTAGTTGAAGCGAAAACAAATGTTTTTTTAAAGATCGTTTGAACTGAGACAAATTACCACAATTTACAAAAATTTTGACATCCACTGGCAAACTATTCCATATATTTGGTCCAGCACAAAACATACTGTTATTAAAAAGGACTGTCCGGAACTGTGGAGAAGTAAGGTTCACATTATTACTGCGAGTGTTGTGTGTTGAGTGTACTACTTGAAAATGTTGAGTTGCATTTAGGTGAGTAAGACATTTAAAGATATATAACAAAAGGAAGTATTTATGAATGCTGAAGAAGTTAAGAAATTTGTGTGTGGAAATTACATCTTGCGTTGAATCAAATTTTTTCATATAAAAAATACATCTAAAGATTTTGTTTTGGGCTATTTGTAGTGGTTTAATAAATGAGGGCCATGTACATGCCCAAGTTCATACACAATATATTAAATGGGGATAACATAATATATAGTATATACTGACTAGTGCTTCTGGTGTGAGGTTATTTCTGATCCTATACAAAATACCACAGACCCTAGACAATTTGGTTACAACAGAATTAATTTGAAATTTCCAATTTAAATTTTCATCG
>NC_059302.1:21233422-21243422 GCF_017591435.1 Portunus trituberculatus | reverse complement strand
AGTACACGTCCTTATGTTTTCTGTGTATGGAAGGTTGGGAGGTTGGAAGGTTGACGTTGTAGAGTGTAGAGGGATGGAAACTGCTTGCCTGGAAGCTTTCTATTACTCTCAGCCACGTTTTTTTTTTCCCCACTCCTCTTCTATTTCTATCTCTTTACTTAAATGTGCCAATCTTCTTTTTCTCTCTCTTTTTGTTTGTCACCGTCATTATTATTCTCATCATCTTTCTTTTTTATTTATAAGGTAAACATTTTTCCAGAGTTTCCTTCTTCTTTCTTTATCATATTTACTTATATTCACTATCATCACGTTTTTTCCTCTTCTTTTTCTCTCTCTCTTTTCTTGATTGTCATCGTCATCACTATCTTCATTTTTAGTTTCTTATTCTGGATCTACAAGGTAAACATTTTTCCAGAGTTTCTTTCCATTTTCTTTTTATTTTTATTTATACCATATGGGCTTTTCACGGGAATTATGGGCTAAAGGGGGTACTTTTTGGGGTATCTCCTATCTGAAAGCCCACCCGCTAGGAAACCGTTGCCCCGAGTGAGGAAGCCCAACCTACACTCGGACCGTGGACAGGATTCGAACCCGTGCGCTTGAAGACCCCTCGGACCCCAAAGCACGCATGGTTCATTATCATTGGTTTCTTCATTACTATTTCATTACGGGACAAAGATTTTCCCACATTCTTTATCTTCCTTCCTTTACCGAATCAGCATCATCATTTCATAGGGGAAGAAAATAAAGGCCTTTCTCTCACCCCTCCATTCCCGTCTTCGCTGACCGTCTGTTCCTCGCCATCTGCCCAGCTCATCAATGGCCAGAGAGTGATGCATGTGCTTTCTTTCGCCAGCCTCCATTAGCATTCCCTGCAATGGATCTCTCGTCTTTAACTTACTCCTTATTTTGCCTCTTCCGTTACGCACATCACCCGCATCATGTCTTCCCTCACTCCATCCATAAATCTTGCCTTTGGTCATCCCTTTCTTCTGCATGATGGGTCCATCTGGTCATCTCCAGCAGCCTTTCTCTCCACGCTCTCCTCATCTCCCTGTTGCATAAATCATCTTCGTCTCTCGTCTAGCTTTGTCCGGTGGAGAATGTATGAATAAAACATCAAGTGAAATCCATACACGTGATTTTCGGCTATAAGAGGCCCTCTGGTCAGTACTGACGTGTCTTTTTAGTGTGTAAGGAAAGTATTCTATCCTACTTTATCCAATTCTTTGTACGGTGGAGAGTATATGAATAAAACATAAAGTGAAATCCATACACGTGGAAATAAGGCTGATTTCCGTCAATAAGAGACTCTGCGGGCAGTACTGACGTGTCTTTTTAGTGTGTATGGAAAGTATTCTGTCCTAGTCTGTCCATTTCTTTAATGTAAGAGTTAACAAGTATTCTCAGTTATTCATACGTTTCTCTGGTACACTCTGGAGCTCCATACCTGTGTCTGTATTTCCATCTTCCTGTGACTTGACTTCATTTAACCCCTTCAACACTGAGACACATTTTTAGCTTGATTTTTGGGTATGATTAGACGATTTTATTTGCATTAGGAAGAGTCTATGGAGGTCAAAAAAATAATAGCCTGAGTTTTCACTATTCTAATCCCAACATAAATTTCTCAAGCTGTGTAAAATCACCAAATAGTAATCAAAATGAATAGGGAAACGCGTCAAGATATTTATCCCCTTTTCATCTTTGTCTAACTCTCTCGGGCCTGTAAGAGGACTGGCAAGTTAGTGGGTCCTTATTTTTTTTTTGTTTTGTGTTGTCCTTGGCCAGCTTTCCTCTCTTACATAGAAAACAGTATATATATAGTAGATGTATACAGTGATAAAGCTGTGATCAAAAGGAAGCCATGTTATCAATTAGCCTTGACTGAGCTGATTTTTACTGATATCTGTAAGTTGATAAAAAAAAGTAGTATCATATTTTTAACCCTTCAGGAATAGATGGAGAGAAATTAGCATATATTATTCACACAAAAGTTCCACTTGACTGTCAACACAACACAGGAAGTCACTCGTATGGATGCCTTTGTAGGAATTATGTTGTTGGTCTGCACACATTTATCGGAACGCTAAATACTTTCACCTCGCCACTGTTTTGTCGTGTTTTGTCGTGTTAATGCGCTCGTCAATCACCTTAGTCACGCCAACACTAATGGATATGATTGAAAATGTCTAAAAAATAATAATAACATGAATAGAGAGAGAGAGAGAGAGAGAGAGAGAGAGAGAGAGAGAGAGAGAGAGAGAGAAAGAAAGATATTCCCTCCATAATTTGACCAAGAGTTAAAATTTCACCTTTCCAATCAGATGTTCAAAACGCGGAGCCAATATCGTAGCAACCACAAAGGAGAGAGCGCTCATAAAAAGAACTACTGAAGGTACGAAGTCGTTAACGGGATGCACGAAAAAATATGACCTCAATTTTCACTTCTAGCACTCTGCCGGGTGAGGGAGATACAGTTGTTTGGCTTACTACACAGGGAGAGAGAGAGAGAGAGAGAGAGAGAGAGAGAGAGAGAGAGAGAGAGAGAGAGAGAGAGAGAGAGTAGCATTTTTTCATATTTCTCTTGTTTGTGTTTTGCCAAGCAGCTCGAAATCATTCATTGTATTATTGGTGCAAAGTAACTAGTGGTGGTGGTGGTGGTGGTGGTGGTAGTAGTAGTAGTAGTAGTAGTAGTAGTAGTAGTAGTAGTAGTAGTAGTGGTAGTAAAATAATCGCATTAGTAGTACACGTATTTCCCGGTAGTCACAAGAATATTTAATGGCTAAGACACCACTAAGAGTCTTATCTATTCCCCAACACACACACACACACACACACACACACACACACACACACACACACACACACACACACACATAGACTAGTTTATTGTGTAAATTTGGTACCTTGTATAACCTCAGGGTAGAGAGAGAGAGAGAGAGAGAGAGAGAGAGAGAGAGAGAGAGAGAGAGAGAGAGAGAGAGAGAGAGAGAGAGTGGAGGAATGAATGAACAAATGGACGTACTAGAAAGTGAGAAAGTGTATGAGTAGAGAGAGAGAGAGAGAGAGAGAGAGAGAGAGAGAGAGAGAGAGAGAGAGAGAGAGAGAGAGAGAAGCTGTGAAGTTGTATAAAATTCTTGTCAAACTATCAATAAAATCATCAAATCCTGCAATGCTTTAGTACGCTCAGCTAAAAATAAAGCAGAATCTCAAATGCTTAAGAATAAAAACCCACGTATTTTTTAGGCAAATACTCCTCCTTGACCTATCACTACTATGACACGTTTTTATATTCCTTCTGCTTACTAACTGGCTATTTCATACATCTTCAGCAACTTTAGTGGGAATTAAAACAATGAATACTCTGGCCATTAATTTCTTGACCTACATAGACCCTCCCTAATGTCAATAAAATCGTTTAATCTTCCACAAACTCATGGTAAAAATGCGTCCCAGTAATGAAGGGGTTAAGAATAAAGACATATGTATATGTTAGGGAAAATACTTTACCTTAACCCTGTCAGTTGCATGACGTGTTTTTATATTCATTCTACTTACAATCTGGTGATCTTACACAGCTTTAGAAACTTATGTGGGGATTAAAATAGTGAAGACTCTGGCCATTAATCCCCTGACCTCCATAAACCCTTCCTAATGTCAATAAAATCGTCTAATCGTACACATACAAATGGCAAAAAATGGATCTCAGTACAGAACGGGGTAAACTATCACAGTATCCCTCTACCACAGCCCTTCCTATGCCAACCAAAGCCCCATCACACGTACACATTCCTCTCACGACCTGTGGTGATAGGGTAGCATTGCATTACCGCCACAGTGTTACCGGAGGCTCTTAATGCAAAGATAGCACAGGGAATGCAACCAGCAACAAACTTTCTTACTACCCACTATAGGCTGTTGTCTTGTTCCATTGTTGGGACTTACTAATTAACTACCCAACTAAGACAAAGTTGTATGCTGCATTGTCTACAGTGTATGTCCTCTTGTTGGTGTATGGCTGGAGGAGCATAAAGGTAGCTAGATAGTAAGAGGTCAGCATACAAACAAACGCACACACACACGCACTCTCTCTCTCTCTCTCTCTCTCTCTCTCTCTCTCTCTCTCTCTCTCTCTCTCTTGGCAGTCCTTGCATGTAAATTATCTATCTATTATGTATATTTTATCCATAGTTTTTTTTTTATCATTTTTATCAATTTAATCTGTCATCTTTTTAAGTTTCCATTTGACTACGCACTGCAAACTAATTACTCTGTGTGTGTGTGTGTGTGTGTGTGTGTGTGTGTGTGTGTGTGTGTGTGTGTGTGTGTGTGTGTGTGTGTGTGTGTGTGTGTGTGTGTGTGTGTGTGTGTGTGTGTGTGTGTGTGTGTGTGTGTGTGTGTGTGTGTGTTTGTAATTTAAATACGCGAATGAAAAAAAAAATGAGAAAAAATGGATAATTTAATACAAAAAAAAAAAAATTAATGCAAAAAAAAAAAAAAATTGGAAACATATACATATAAAAATGAGATACGACTAATTTCCATCTGTCTGAGGAAATATTAGTAAAAGATATGAAAATATTGAAGGAGGAGCAGCCATTGTGGGAATCTGAAATAATAGGAGCGAGAGAGAGAGAGAGAGAGAGAGAGAGAGAGAGAGAGAGAGAGAGAGAGAGAGAATTGTTTCATATCATTGTAAAAAAAACTATGCGTGGGAAAAGTATTGTGTATGAGAGAGAGAGAGAGAGAGAGAGAGAGAGAGAGAGAGAGAGAGAGAGAGAGAGAGAGAGAGAGAGACCTAATAATCCACACAACACACACACACACACACACACACACACACACACACACACACACACACACAGCCTCACCGTAGGAATGTTAATGAGAGCAATGAGGTGACTTGCTCTTAATTAGGACAAAATTATCACTGTAAACAAACACTAAAAATAACTCGAACCTTTGATATCTCTCGTCTTTGGAATATAAAGAAAAGAAGGCGAGAGAGAGAGACAGAGTTCATTACTGGGACAAAGAGAGAGAGAGAGAGAGAGAGAGAGAGAGAGAGAGAGAGAGAGAGAGAGAGAGAGGGTATATTAGACTGTTCATCATTCCGTGTAATACATTTTTTTTTATCTATGTCATTAAAATGTCCGCCATGAGTTTGTCCTCCTCCTCCTCCTCCTCCTCCTCCTCCTCCTCCTCCTCCTCTTTTTTGCTCCTTCTCCTCCTCCATCTCCTCCTCTTCCTCCTCCTCCTCCTCCTCCTCCTCCTCCTCCTGTTTCTACTTCTATTGGTCTTCTTGTTCTTGTTGTTGCTTTTTTCTTCTATCTTGTTTTTTTTTCAAGTTTTTGCTGCTGCTGTTTTTGTTGTTGTTGTTGTTGTTGTTGTTGTTGTTGTTCATCATCATCATCATCATCATCATCATCATCTTTTTCTTCTTCTTCTTCTTCTTCTTCTTCTTCTTCTTCTTCTTCTTCTTCTTCTTCTTCTTCTTATTATTATTATTATTATTATTATTATTATTATTATTATTATTATTATTGTTTTACTCTTCCTCCTCCTCCAACTCTTCCTCTTCCTTCTTTTTCTTATTCTTCCTCCGCCTCCTCCTCCTCCTCCTCCTATACTTCTCCTCCTCCTTTTCCTTCTTCTCTTCCTCCTCACACTTTCCCTTCTCATCTCTTTTATTCTGTTTCTTAATCTCTTTCTTTCACCTCCTCCTCCTCCTCCTCCTCCTCCTCCTCCTCCTCCTCCTCCTCCTGCTCCCCCTGGTCTTTAGCGCAGTATCGGAAATCGGTATTTTTCTTCTCTATGTTCTCGATGAGTCCGGGAAAAAAGTTTGTCCGGGACACTTTAAGATTGGAATTATCATTTTGTTATCGAGGAAGAATGGCGAACGAGGTAAGGAGGAGGAGGAGGAGGAGGAGGAGGAGGAATACAAAGGAATACAAAGGAATACAAACAGCAACAGACCCTTAGGTCCTTAGGTGGAGACTATCTACTAACTACCAGTGGTAGAGACAGGACAGCAAAGCAGAAGGCTCCTCCCCACCCACCCCTCCCTCCAGCCGAGGCTGGCAGGAAAAAAGGCGAAACCATGTGATATAAAAAAATCACATGGAATTTTAGTAATGAGTGAAAAGGAAATGTATAATCTACGTCTGACTACTTGTGTTTGTGGGGGAAAGTGTTAACGCTTGGTAAATGTCATGTTGTGTGTGCATTGTGTACGTGGATGCATAGTGTGTATGTAGAATGGGTGGTGCGGCAGCCTTGCCTGGCGCTTTCTAGGGAGGCAGCAGTCAATCAGGCCCCAGCTCCGTTCAATCCACTGAGATAGCATACTTTCCCTGTAGGGACGCCGTACGCTGATAATCCCTTGCAACATTGATCCCTGGTACTTAGTTCCCGATGATGATCAATGGTTGACAAGGCCCTCTCCAAACACAGCCCGTCACAGGTCGAGAGTAGTAGTAGTGACCGTTCACTCTGGGCTATCTGTGCGTGTATGCAGTGTAGTGTAGTATGTATGTAAACACAGTGTGGAGTCAAAAAGGTGGTGCGGCAGCCTTGCCTGGCGCTTTCAAGAGAGGCAGCAGTCAATCAGGCCCCAGCTCCGTACAACCACTGTAAAAGTGCACTTCCCTTTAAAGGGCGCCGCACACTGTATGGTTACCCCTGCAGCGGTGACCCTTGGTACCTTAAATCCCGATGATGGTCACCTACTGTCAGGGCTCTTGACTATCCACAGCCCTTCACAGATCGAGAGTAAAAGTAGTGACCGTTCACTCTGGGCTATCTGTGTCATGTATGGAGGGTGAGAGTAATTCAAACTAACGGGCAATTTAAACCACGATCAGAGGCCCGGGAGATAAAAGAAAAAGCGCAAGTTATTCGGAAATGAATAGCGACAACCGGGGATTAGATTCAAAGTATTTATGAAGGCAAACTTTGAACGTTTCGATAGTACCTGAGTTGACAATATTTTGATGGCAGACCATTCCATATATCAACTATGCGATTAAAGAAAAAGTGTTTGGCTTCATTTATTACAAAACGTTGTGTTTTTTTCTAATTTTTCGATATCTTTTTTGTAATACGGTGACCAAAACTGAACATTGTATTCGAGATGTGGACAGACGAGTGAGTTATATAATGTTAATATTATTTTCTCAGACTTGAAAGTAAAAGATCGTCCAATGAAACCAACTAAATTATTCGCAGTTTTGACGACTTCAGTACAGTGTTTGCTAGGCTTGAGGTCCGCTGAAACAATGACACCAAGATCTTTTTCTTTGTCCACACTCGTCATTGGGGTATTATTCATCTTGTATGTCGCCTGAGGATTTTGATTTCCTATGTGTAAAACGTGGGATTTATCTATATTGAATTTCATTTGCCACTTGATGAGAATATCTAAATCTCTTTGCGAAAGTTGTCTTTGGCTTTCTGAGTCTACTCTGTTTGCAATTTTGTGTCATCTGCGAATTTTGAGAGCTTACAATTTATTCTTTCATCAATGTCGTTAATATATATAATAAAAGAATAGGTTCCAGAACTGATCCTTGAGGAACGCCACTGCTTACGTTAATCCAGTCTGAAGATTTACCATTGATCACAACTCGCTGTTTACGATCAGACAACCAATCCTCGATCCACGTTGCAATGTCACCAGTTATACCATGCGCTTTTACTTTATTGATAAGACGTTTATGTGGCACTTTGTCAAAAGCCTTTTGGAAGTCAAGATATATGATATCGACCGCTCTGGTGTTGTCGTACAAATTATATATATCATGGAAAAAGTCAAGCAAATTTGTTAAACATGACCGCTTGTTTCTAAATTCACGTTGTGATTCGTTTATTATGTTGTTACTTTCTAAGAATGCAACAACTTTAGGAGGAGGAGGAGGAGGAGGAGGAGGAGGAGGAATACAAAGGAATACAAAGGAAGACAAACAGCAACAGACCCTGAGGTCCTTACTAGGCTGTTTGTTGAAGCTATTTCCTAACTACCAGTGATAGAGACAGGACAGCAAAGCAGAAGGCTCCTCCCCACCTACCCCTACCTCCAGCTGGGCCTGGCAGGAGAAAAAAAGTAAAACTATGTGATATGGAAAAACCACATGGAATTTTAGTAGAGAGTGAAAAGGAAATATGTAATCTACCTTTGACTACTACTGTTTGTGAGGGAATGTATTAATGCTTGGTAAATGCGATGTTTTGTGTGCATTGTGTACGTGGATGCACAGTGTGTATGTCGAATGGGTGGTGGGGCAGCCTTGCCTGGCACTTTCTAGGGAGGCAGCAGTCAATCAGGCCCCAGCTCCGTTCAATCCACTGAAATAGCATACTTTCCCTGTAGGGACGCCGTATGCTGGTTTCCCCTTGCAACATTGATCCATGGTACTTTAGTTCCCGATGATGATCAATAATTGACATAGCCCCACTGAAATAACATAATTTCCCTGTAGGGATGGAGTATGATGGTTTCCCCTTGCAACATTGATCCCTGGTACAGTAAGTCCTCCTTATACGGTACTTCGTTATCCGGTGTTTGGTAATTACTATCCTCGATTCTATTTACGGTAAGAAAAACTCACAGATACAGTATCCGCCCATGTTTTGTTTACACCGTACCGTAGCACCACCACGCCATCACAACAATCAATCTCGTCCCGCGTTTCCCACTGAACACAAGAGAAATCCTTACGGCGTGTTTTTTGTTGATATTATTATCACGACGCACAGTGAAGCATCCATAATGGCCCCAAAAGATTCTGCAGACACTGCTGGAGTTGAAAAGGCAGAACGAAAGAGGAGTAGTCTGACATTGGAGGTAAAATTAGTTATTTTGAAGAGGAAAGAGCAGGGAGAAGGAACGTCTGCCATAAGTTGAAACTTGAGCCTAACCCAGCCGACAGTCTGGACGGTGTTAAAGAATCGTGAGGCTCTAAATAAAAGCTGGGGAGAATGTAATCTATCTGCAGAGCAGAGCCTCGTCTGCCCACTCGGCGGAAGATGAGTAAGAGCTGAAATCCCTACCGTCCCTTAGCCTTGGAAGGGACATCATCTGATAGAATACGTGGCGAGTGAAAGGTAAATAAAAACATTCTCTGTATTTCTTTAGTGCAGTACTTTACATTATTTTATATGACTATTTTCGTATATTTTCATGTCTGTAGGGGTGACTTCCGACGTGCTGGAACACATCCTCTATTACTACATGTTATAAAGCGTTCGGTATACGGTAATTTCAATTTGCGGTAAGATTTTCAGGAATCCATATGTACCGTATAATGAGGACTTACTGTACTTTAGTTCCCGATGATGATCAATAATTGACAAGGCTCTCTCTAAACACGGCCCGTCACAGGTCAAGAGTAGTAGTGGTGACCGTTAACTCTGGGCTAACTGTGTGTGTAGGCAGTGTTGTGTGGTGTGTATGTAGATACAGTGTGGAGTCAAAGAGGTGGTGCGGCAGCCTTGCCTGGCACTTTCGAGAGAGGCAGCAGTTAATCAGGCCCCAGCTCCGTACAACCACTGTAAAAGTGCATTTCCCTATAAGGGCGCCGTGCACTGTATAGTTACCTCCTGCAGCGGTGACCCCTGGTACCTTAAATCCCGATGATGGTCACCTACTGTCAGGGCTCTTGACAGATCGAGAGCAAAAGTAGTGACCGTTCACTCCGGGTTATCTGTGTCGTGTATGGAGGGTGAGAGTAATTGAAGCTAACGGGCAATTTTGAGCACGATCAGAGGCCCGGAGACGAACAGTGACAATTTGGGATTAGATTCAAAATATTTATCAAGACGGACTTTGAATGTATCATTAGTACTTGAGTTGACGATGGCAGACCATTCCATATATTTATTAAGCGATTAAAGAAAAAGTGTTTCGCTTCATTTGTTATGAAACGCTTACCCACAATTTTCAAACCATTGTTTCTGGTGACGTTTGACCAGTCGACTGATACGTATTTTTCAATATTCA
>NC_059302.1:21223422-21228422 GCF_017591435.1 Portunus trituberculatus | reverse complement strand
AAACACACGCCGAGTCTGTAAAATTATGAGGTGGTTGGGAATCAAATTACAAACCGTACATTGCTTGTCTGTATATTGCAATTGCCGAGAGAGAGAGAGAGAGAGAGAGAGAGAGAGAGAGAGAGAGAGAGAGAGAGAGAGAGAGAGAGAGAGAGAGAGAGAGAGAGAGAGAGATTTTAAAAACTATAGTCATATTATACTTGTCGGATATCTGAAGCGTTGTATCATCTCTTTGTGCGGAAAGGAGAAGGAGGAAGAGGAGGAGGAGGAGAAGGATGAGGAGGAGGAGAAGGATGAGGAGGAGGAGAAGGAGGAAGAGGAAGAAGAGGAGAGAAACAAGGAAAAGGAGGTAAAGAAAGAAGCACAAAAGAAGAAAAGACTGAAGATGACTCGGACAAGGAAGAGGAAACGAAATAGAGAACGAGAAGGAGATGAGAAGAGGAAGGCAAGGTGAAGGAAGAGGAGTGAATGAAGAATGAAGGGATGGTGAGAATGGAAATGAAGAAAATGAAGGGAAAATGAGATAATGCCAGAGAGAGAGAGAGAGAGAGAGAGAGAGAGAGAGAGAGAGATGGTAATAGATTGTGTTTATAAAGTAAGCTAACTGCCATTACCCTCTTCTTATTCCTTTTTATTCCTTCGTCCTCTCTCCCCTCCCTCCTTTTATCTCCCCTCTCATCCCTCCCTTCCTTTTTCCTTCTATCTCTCTCTCTGTGACTTGGAAGTAGACTCTTTTACTACTACTACTACTACTACTACTACACCACCACGAACCCTATAACTACTACTACTGGCTTTGCTTGATAGAAAATTACTCCTTTAGACATCAATCGTACCAAATCAAAAGTAAAAGGGCCATGCAGGGTCAGCCACGGCAAATATAGACAAGGCAAAGCAAGTAACATTTTATTAAAGGCAGGGACGGCCAAGGTCACTCAATCCTGCTCCTTTAAGTAGGCCAGCAGGCGACATGCAAATGGAAAGGCAAATGTAGTTCAGGAGGTGTTTTTATTTTCATTCTTCTCTTTTGAAGTTGAAGGAAATGAAAATGCAGAAATAAGAAGAGAGTTGCAGAGGTTACCAGCGCCAAGGATAAGCAGTGTGCAAGAAAAGGCCGGCCAGAATGAGAGAGAGCTTGAATAGAAGGATTTGCGCAGCGAGGCCGAGGCAGCAGCGAAACATGTCCGCAGGAAGTTGAAAGGAGCTGTTACCGTGGATAAAGAGTGGAGGACAGCGAGAGATGCAACATTGCGCTGCTGGAGGAGAAACAAGTCAGAGAAAGGCAGGCAGGTGATTGACGTGACGCTGCCGCTGTAACCACCACCACCACCATCACCATAACAATAACTACAATAACAACAACTACTAATACTAATACTACTCTTGTATCACCACCACCACCACCACCACCACCACTACTAAACAAATCTAATCAAGGCAACTATGGAAGAAAAACAACAACAGGAACACAGGAATTAAATAAGAGAAAGCCACAAGAGTCCACTGGCGCTGCACGTGACGCTTCTTGCAATAGAAAACGTGAAACCACATGAATTACAAGACGAACGGAGGAGTATTGGAGGAAAATGGAAAGGACTAAGACATGCAGAGAAAATAAATAAGGTTGAATTTCTAGAAGGCATTTTCAAGGATAGACAAAATAAATGAGGTGAATTTCTGGTTCGTGGCAGCAAACATCGTGAGGTGTTGTCGCTTCCCATTTTGCTGTTGACGTGACGTGACTCCCGGCCAATCAACGGTGGACTTACTGGTGAATTTGGTGCAATCATGAATTATGCATTTTGTTTTCATGTAGTTATTTTTCTTTTTCATTTTTTCATCATCCAATTACTGCTGTGTTTAAGGGAATACTAATATATCGTGAGTGATGTGTCCTATTTTAGATAAATTATATATTTTGTGATTTCTTTTTTTTTTTTTTTGTCACCAAATTACTGTCATGCTTAATCCTTTCAATACCATGTTGCGTTTTCATATTAATTTTGCTTACTTTCTAGCGATTCTATACAGCTTGTGAAACTTATGTGGGGATTAAAAATAGGAAAGACTGGCCATTAACCCTTTCAATACTGGGATTCATTTTTACCTTGGGATTTGTGTACGATTAGATTGTTTATATACATTAGGAAGGGTGTATGGAGGTCAGAAGACTAATACTCGTAAAACCACCAAATAGTAACCAGAATAAACATGGAAACGCGTCATGGTACTGAAGAGGATAATCTTTTGACCTCCATAGACTCTTTTAATGTAAATAAAATCGTCTAATCACACCCAAAAATCAAGGTAAAAAATGCGTCTCAGTACTGAAGGGGTGAAGGGAATACTATCAGTGCTTTTCAACATTGAACTGAGAATGTGTATGTTTTCACAGCTGCAGATCAACAATAGGATGAAAAGACAGATGATTACTTGTCATTCGAATATCTTTTTTTTAATATTTGTCAGTAACGGAGCATTTTTTCATTGTTTTTAAGTGGTATATTGTTGAGCATACATTTTATACCCTTTTTAATGTAAATAAAATCGTCTAATCACACCCAAAAAATCAAGGTAAAAAATGCGTCTTAGTACTGAAGGGGTGAAGGGAATACTATCAGTGCTTTTCAACATTGAACTGAGAATGTGTATGTTTTCACAGCTGCAGATCAACAATAGGATGAAAAGACAGATGATTACTTGTCATTCGAATATCTTTTTTTTAATATTTGTCAGTAACGGAGCATTTTTTCATTGTTTTTAAGTGGTATATTGTTGAGCATACATTTTATACCCTTAGTTCTGAAAAAAAAAAATTCATACATGTACATACTCACGGCGGTACAGAAATAGAAATGAAAAATTAAAACTCTATATACATGCAGTTCAAATGGATGTCTCCTCGCCAGCCATACATATATCCATTTTTAGTATTTTTTTCAGTTATTGCACTTTTTTTTTTTTGTTTAGACTTTATCATTGCACAGCTAAATGAGTGTAATGATTTGTTGCTTCCCCGCCATAGCGACACGCAGGGTAGAAATAACATCCTGGTTGCCGCTGTAATGCTTCTCTCTCTCTCTCTCTCTCTCTCTCTCTCTCTCTCTCTCTCTCTCTCGTATAATTAGTCCTCCTGTTATAAGACTTTAAAGTAATTTAGTTAGAATATTACATTCAGTCTTATCTGTGCGTGTGTGTGTGTGTGTGTGTGTGTGTGTGTGTGTGTGTGTGTGTGTGTGTGTGTGTGTGTGTGTGTGTGTGTGTGTGTGTGTGTTAAGTAAGTGAGTGTGTTTACATAACGAGACAAGAGCCTAAGAAAATAAGGAGACTGCGAAAGGCCACTTGACCCTTCAGACAACCAGCTCCCAAGCACTTCATACTTACTATAGTCTGTCTATTCAAAAATGGCTCCTGAGTATCGGTCTGAATGGTGTCCCAGAGCAATGCATGGTTGTCAGATCTTGAGAAAAATGTAAGCTGTCCTTGTGATAAGTGTATTGATCAACAGAAAACAAGTATTATTCACATCAAATCATTTATATCACCAATAAGCTACAAAATGTCTTCAATCCAGGAGCCACTTTAGAGTAGACAGACTATATCAGCCACCAGCCTCGGCCATAGATTGACTGAACCTCCTCCTTCATACTGTCAAATACCTGAACACTCACTCGGCACCGTCCCGCTAGACTTGTCCCACTCATCATTTATTTTTTTACTAGGTTTGGTTTCTGTGTGTGTGTGTGTGTGTGTGTGTGTGTGTGTGTGTGTGTGTGTGTGTGTGTGTGTGTGTGTGTGTGTGTGTGTGTGTGTGTGTGTGTGCGCGAGGGGCAAAAATTAGATGGCCTTGAAGGGTGTTTTCATAAGCTAATTAAAGCCATTAATATCTGATTGACTGCAGCAACTCCCTCACCCAGCATCTCTCTTCACATAACTCACATCCTTTCCCTCTCTCCTCTCTTTCATCCCTTTCCTTCCTCCACCTCCTTCATCATCTTCCCTCCCTCTGTTTTTTCCCTTCTCTCCATCCCTCCATCTTCCCTTGGCTTACTTTTGCTTAATTTTCTTTCAAGTCAGAAGTGACGGGAGCACCTCTTTAGATAACTGTGACGCCCACCTCAGCCAAGCCCTCAATGACATGGGCTCAGAGCGCTATCTTTACCCCTTCACTCCTATTAGACATACTCCAGCTCCTAGTCCACCCCACTCCAGCCTTACCTCACCTCTTCTCCAGCGTGCGTCACCCTACCAGGCCCTTCCAGACCCCATCCCTCCCCAGTACACCTTTCCACAGCCTATACCTCATCCTACGGAACCCTGCCAGACCCCAGCCCTCACCAGCCAACCTCTCCCCAGTCTACCACACTCTACCAGATCCCAGCACTCCCCAGCCCTCCCCAGCACACCTCTTACATAATAACTTCTCGCTTTGTTAGTCAGCGCTTATGTAGGTCGGCCTTTTTGTGTGTGATTTTCAAAGAGCCATTATTTCATCTTCAGGAGCGTAGTGAGTGAGTGGAAGAGAAATGGAATTAGAAAGTGAAAGGAAAAAAAAAATTAAGAAATCACCAGAAAAATTGGATGGTAAAATTACAGAGGATAGTTCACCGTTTATAGTCTTTTTTTTCAGCGGTGCACGTTATGAAAGCAGCGACGTGTGGGAAGGTAGTGATTAAACAATGAATGTGGGCTTAGTGGTGATGGCGAGCTGGATGTTCTTCCCTTGATAAAGACTATAAAGCTAGCGGCAGTGTGGTGTTGGTGATGATGGTGGTTGTGGTGATGGTAATGGTGGTGATAGTGGCAGTAATAGTGGTAGTTGTTGTTGTAGTACTAGTAGTAGTAGCAGCAGTAGTGATGATAATAACACCAGCAGCAATAACAGCAGTAGTGGTAGTAATAGTGTTAGTAGTAGTAGTAGTAGTAGTAACAGTAGTAGTAGTAGTAGTAGTAGTAGTAGTAGTAGTAGTAGTAGTAGTAGTAGTAGTAGTAGTAGCAGT
>NC_059302.1:21210922-21220922 GCF_017591435.1 Portunus trituberculatus | reverse complement strand
ATAAGCGTGAGTGACACCTTTACAGCTCAGCTCCTCATTACGTCTCTCTCTCTCTCTCTCTCTCTCTCTCTCTCTCTCTCTCTCTCTCTCTCTCTCTCTCTCTCTCTCTCTCTCTCTCTCTCTCTCGTTAGTATATTTCTTTAATTATTTCTTTTTGTTATCATTATTTACCTTTCATTTCTTCTCTCCTCTCTTGATCTTTTTTTTTCTTTCTATTTCTTCTTTCTCTTCTTCTGTCGTCCATTTCTCTTTTCACGTTCGCTTGTTTAATCTCAGTTTATTCCTTCTCTCTTAGTTTTCTGTTGTCATTCTTCTTCTTTTTTCCTTCTTATCTCTTCCTTTCGTTATTTTCCTTCCTCCACTCTTCTATTGCTTCCTGTTTTATTTCTTTCACATGTTATTTCTCTCTTCAAAGTCTATTTTTTTTTTCTTTTGTTCGAGTGTTTTTCTTTTCTCATTTCTCCTCTTCCCTTCGTTATCTTGGGCTTTCCGTTCTCCTTTTCCCTCTGCTTCTTATCTCTCTTTTTCATATTTTTCTTGTTATTCTCCCTTCTCATCCCTTCATTTTCTTTTTTGTGTCGTTTTCTTTTACTTTTTCCCTTTGTTTCTCTTCCTGAGTTTCTTTTCTTCTCTTCTCTTTGCTTCTTATCTCTCTCTCTCTCTCTCTCTCTCTCTGCTTCTTATTTTCTCTATTTAATTTTTGCTTTGTTATTCCTCCATCTCATTCCTTTTTTTTTGTCTTTTTTTCTACTTTTCCCCTTCGCTTCTATTCCTGTCTTTTTGTTTCCCCTCTCCTCTTTGCTTCTTATCTCTCTTCATTCCTCCACATCGTTGTCTTATCCATATTCCTTCATTTTCTTATTCGTCTTTTATTTTTCCTTCCCCTTCACTTTTTTCTTCTTCTCTCCATCTCTTCGTCTTCCTTTCTAATTATCTTCTTTCCTTGTGATCTTCCTTTCTTTCAGCTCTATCTGTTATCTTTTCCTCCTTGACATTCTCTCTCTCTCTCTCTCTCTCTCTCTCTCTCTCTCTCTCTCTCTCTCTCTCTCTCTCTCTCTCTCTCTCTCTCATATTCTTCCATTTACTTCTTTCTCTCTCTGTGGCATCTCCTATTTTATCTTGTCCTCTTTTCATTCCTATCCTTACATCCTTTTCCTCCTTCTCCTCGTACTCCTTCTGCTTAATTATCTTGACTCCCTCCTCCTCCTAATCTGCTCCTCCTGTCAGCCTCCTCTCAGTTTATCCCACCCCTCTCTAAGTCCCCTTTTATCTCGTTAAAGTTCCCCTCACGCTCGTGTTTGTGGTGTCCTTCTCTCTCCACTCCCTCCCTTCTTCACCGTCCTTTTCTCTCTCTTCTCTTCTGTCTTCGCATATTCCCCCCTCGTACTCCTAAGTTTTCTTGTCACTTTTTTCATTTTCTTCTTATTGAGCGTCTATTAACTGTGCTTCGGTGCAAGATGATATGGCAGCAGTGACGATGTTTTGTTTTTCGTCCTTTTTTCTCTATTTTTGTTTATTTTTTTCAGTGTGTGCTCTTCTTTTTGCATTTTTTTTTTTTTTTTGAGTGCTCTGTGATTCAATCTTGGCGGCAGTTTTTGCTTTGATTTTTCTCGTGTGCTTCAATGCAAGATGATATGGCAACAGTGTTTTGTGTTTTGTGGTTCTCTTTTCTTTTTGTTTAATTTTTCAGTGTCTCTTTTTCTTTTCTTTTCGGCTCCTGGTGATTCAATTTTGGCGCCCTTTTTTTTGCTTTGATTTTTCGCGTGTGCTTCAATGCAAGATGATATGGCAACAGTATTTTGTGTTTTGTAGTTGTTATTGTTAATTTTTAATATTTTTTCAGTGTCTTCTATTTTTTTGTGCTCTGTTGTTGAATTTTAGCGCCATTTTTGCTTTGATTTCTCTCGCGTCCTTCGGTGCAAAATATGGCAAGAGTAGCGATATTTTGTAGTTTGTGGTTCTTTTTCTCTATTTTTCTTTACTTTTTTCTAGTGTCTTCTTTTTCTTTTTTTCTTTTCTGAGCTTGATTGTATTTTGTCGCCATTATTTATTTTTTTTTATTTCTGTGGTGTCCTTTGGTGCAAGATGATATGGTAACAGTGGCGATGTTTTGTGGTTTGTGGTTCTTTTTCTCTATTTTTGCTTACTTATTTTCAGTGTCTCCTTTTCTTTTTCTCTTCTGCCTTAGGTGATTCAATTTTGGCGCCAGTTTTGCTTTGATTTCTCTTGTGTGTTTCGGTGCAAGAGTGGCGATGTTTTGTCTTTTGTGGTTCTTTTTCTCTCTTCTATCTTTTTATTCAGTGTCTCCCTTTCTTTTTCTTTTCTGCGCATGGTGATTAAATTTTGGCGCGAGTTTTGCTTTGATTTCTTTCGTTTTATTAAGCCAGGTGCGAGATTTTGCTCTTTCCTCCTCATCTTTAGCTTTTATATGCGTTTTTTTTTATCTTTTCTTTTTCTTCTTGTGTTTTTATTCATTGTTTCTTGACTTGAATAGCTGTATGAGTATTTATCTTTTTCTTCTTATATTTTTGTATTATTCATTTCTTGTCTCGGGTTAGCTGTTGATGTGTCAGTGGTGGTTCCAGCCTTGCTTCACCTGTTTCATTCCAGCAGCACCAGTGTCACTAATACTTGCCTCCTCTTCCTCTCCATTTCTATCTTTTTCTTATATTCTCAACTGTTTATTCTACTCATCCCAGTTCTGCTTTAGTGTCAGTGTGTCAGGAGGTATGTCAGTATTGCGCTAACTCTGGGACTCTTTAACTCTTCAACATTATTAACAGTGACGCTTATTTTTACCTTCTTTTCTCATTTTTTCTGCTTAGTCAAGGTTTTTCATTTTCAGGTGTTCTATTTTTTTGCGCCGCTTGACCGTGATGTGTCAATACGAACGATAAAGTTGCTTATTAGTTTTTCTTCTTGATTCAGTGACACAAACTCTTTCTTCTCTTTATCATTTCAAGGCTGTTTTGTTTGTAGTTTTCTATTGTTTTTACTATTGTTTGTCCGTTTAACTGTCTGTCTGTCTGTCTGTTTGTCTGTCCTCTTTTAAATTTCAAGGCTTTTCTTATTTGCCCTTCCCTGCAGCTCTTCATTTCGCTCTGCCTGTGTCTGTCTGTTTGTTTGTGTGTAATTCACCTCGTTCGCCTACTGGTCACCCAGCCAGTCTTTCCCATTACGGAGCGAGCTCAGAGCTCATAGACTGATCTTCGGGTAGGACTGAGACCACAACACACTTTACACACCGGGAAAGCGAGGCCACAACCCCTCGAGTTACATCCCGTGCCTATTTACTGCTAGGTGAACAGGGGCCACACATTAAGAGGCTTGCCCATTGCCTCGCCGCTTACCGGGACTCGAACCTAGCCCTCTCGATTGTGAGTCGAGCGTGCTAACCACTACACTACGCGGTGTGTGTGTGTGTGTGTGTGTGTGTGTGTTTGACTTATCTATAGCTTTACTTTTCCCTCTGTCTTTCTGTCTGTCTGTCTATCTATTTGTCTGTCTGTCTCTGCCTGTCCTCTTTCCCTCTTTCTCATTTCGGTTCTCCTTCATTTCTACTTTCCTACAGCTGTTCACTTCATTCTATCAGTTTGTCTTTGTGTCTATTTGTCTGCATGTCTCTGCCTGTCCTTGTCCTCTTTCTCTCTTTCTCATCTTAACTCTCCTTTGTTTCTGCTTTCCTACAGCTGTGTCCAATTGGTTCTGTCTGTCTGTCTTTCTGTCTATGTGTTTGTCTCTCTCTCTCTGCCTGTCCTCTTTGTCGTTTCAACTCTCTTTTGTTTCTACCTTTATACAGCAGGGTTAACTTAGCTCGATCTCACTGTCCTGTGTTCGGTGTAGGTAGGGCTGTGTGTGAGTAGAGACACCTGTGTTGCTTCATCTGTTTCATTCCATTACCAGACTAGCGGCGCGTGTTTACCGAGACATGCACCTCACCTGATCCCTTCCCTTGCCACCTGGAGCTCTATTATCTCATCCACTGCTTGGGTACTCTTGCTCTCTCCTCCTCCTTCTCCTCTATCTTCTCCTTCTCCTTCTCTTCCTCCTCTGCCTGGTTGTCTGTATATACGTTTGTTCATCTCTGTGTGTATGTGTCATTTAATATGTTTAATTGTCTGTGTTTGTGTCTTTTTGTCTGTCTGTTTATGTCTGTCTCTCTGTCTCTGTCTCTGTCTCTATCTCTCTCTCTCTCTCTCTCTCTCTCTCTCTCTCTCTCTCTCTCTCTCTCTCTCTCTCTCTCTCTCTCTCTCTCTCTCAATAAATCAAAACTTTACCCTTGGATTTTAGCACAGTTTCGAGCGAAGGAGGGAGTTTGGCTGAAGAACAATTGATTAGAGTTTGAGCAGGAACTTACTACATGTCTGGACTCATGATCGTGTCTTGAACTCTTAACAATTCTCCTTTACCTAAATCATGGAATAATGTGTGATATATTTCATGAGAGGAAGCGAGTAATGTTTGCGATATTTCACTGTGTATTGCTTTGCCTTACGTGTCTTGCAGTTAGGTTTGTTTTTTAATAGAGGTGTCACTTCGTATCTTTATTTCTATAGTGGTTTGAGGATTGCGTCACTGTGTTTACGAGTGTGTGTTTAGAGAGGTTTTACATTACGTACGTGTGTTTGTCTTAAAGTGGTGTTTTTTATTCTTTTTTTTTTTTTTTTTTTAGTTAGTGCAGGAGGGATAACTGGCCACGTGCAACAAAATATAGACAAAAAAAAAAAAAGACCCACTATTTGCCAGTTCCCTTAAAAGACACGTGAGTTAACAAAAATTCATGGCCAAATGTCTTGAGGTCTGTGTGGGTTATGGCATTTGTGTGTGTTTTATGAATGCAAGCTTACATCACTGCATTACTTAAGACGTGTGCTATTATGTCTTTACTTCCCTTCTCTCTCATGTCTCATCTTCCAAGCGTTCCAGAGACTACAAAAGCCGTGTGAGTGATAAATTATAGTGTGAATCATTAAAAAGAATTCACAGGAAGAGTACATAAACAGCATCTAATCCCTTTAGTCACCTCGTACCTCATCCACAACTACTACTACCAGAATTCTTGATCGCCCACCAGCCTAAGCATTTTTAACTCCTATGCTCGTCTTTTCTCAACTTTACAATCACTGTAATGAATTCTGTGGAGTGTCATGGAGCAAGAAATAGAATATGAGGTTAATTCAATCTTTACTAAGCTATATATTCACGTTTATTTGAGACAGTGGTGCAACAATGAGGCTTAAAAACTTGTACGTGATTCTGGGGAAGAAAGATTGGTAGGATTGAATGTTGGATGGTAGTAGTAGTAGTAGTAGTAGTAGTAGTAGTAGTAGTAGTAGTAGTAGTAGTAGCAGTAGTAGCAGTAATAGTAATAGTAGCAGCAATAGTAGTAGCAGTAGTAACATCATTTCAGCAACAGACACACCAGTACAATGTAATCAACACTTTCATAACACGTGTCTTTCATCCTATGCTCTTAATACCACACTGTCGCAAACGTACTTCCAACGTGACTTGTATAATCTCAAACCAAACACTTATATTATTCTTTTCCTTTCCATCCTCGCGCCATCACAGCGGAGCGGCATTGGAGTGTTAACAGAGTAGGCGCAGCGCTGGGAAGGGGAAACCAGGCTTTCTCCAAGGTTCTCTCAGGGATCACGCAGCTCTCAATGGAGTCAAAAACACTTTAAAAGGGAGATAGCTAAAGCCACTCTCCCCTGGGAACGAGTGTGTGAACGCGGATGATATTCTCTCTCTCTCTCTCTCTCTCTCTCTCTCTCTCTCTCTCTCTCTCTCTCTCTCTCTCTCTCTCGCTTTAAGAAGGCGAGTCAGGAACACAGGTTTTCAAGCTCTGTGGTTTCCTGTTTTATTTGGTGAGCTTTCCACAGACAGCTCGTAAATATTAAACTACAGGGTGAGTTAGAGGATTCAATAGAAAAGAGTATAGTAGCTGTAGTATTGGTAGTGGTAGTGATAGTAGTAGTAACAGTATAATGGTAGTAATAGGTGCAGCAGTAGTAGTAGTAGTAGTAGTAGTAGTAGTAGTAGTAGTAGTAGTAGTTTTTGTAGTAGTAGTAGTAGTTTTGTAGTAGTAGTAGTAGTAGTAGTAGTAGTAGTAGTAGTAGTAGTAGTAGCAGCACTAGTATTTTCCAAGGCCACAGAGATGATTAGCCGGGTTTTCAAGACTGTTTCTCCTGTTAATAAATGCAGAACTGTGCCTTGCTGTGGTGTCTTGTGGTAGAACTGTGCCTTGCTGTGGTGTCTTGTATTCAGAACTGTGCCTTGCTGTGGTGTCTTGTATTCAGAACTGTGCCTTGCTGTGGTGTCTTGTATTCAGAACTGTGCCTTGCTGTGGTGTCTTGTAGTCAGAACTGTGCCTTACTGTGGTAGCTGCTATGGGACCTGAAACTGTGGCATGTGGTGGTCGAGTGGCAGTGGCAGTGGCGGTGGCAGTGGCAGTGGCAGTAGCAATCAGGAGGCACTAAAAATCCACTCAGACCTTGTTAGTTATCTATTTCCGATTGATAAGGAGTCGGGAGCAAGTTGCCGCGAGTTTCCTATCAAACGTTCGATTCCCGGACAGAGACGTGACGTAACATCACAGCCCTAAATGATTACTGCGTTTAGACTTGTTATAGCAGCTTTAGCCGGTAGATTAGAATCTCTAGGGTTATTTCCATGATACGAGGTAGATTATACGCTATCCACCATCATTATTGGAGCGAAAAGACTCGGAAGAAACTGGTTAATCATTTTTGCTTTCTTAGGCAATAGTTGTGAAAGCCCCAAATGAGTCAGAACACGAAGAAGAGAGTCTTTCTTGATATGAGATAGGTTATACGCTATCCGCCATCATTATTGGACTCGGAAGAAATTGGTTAATCAGTTTTGCTGCCTTAGAAGATAGTTGTAAAAGCCCCAAGAGAGTCAGAACACGAAGAATAGAGTTAAAGTTTTATTGATCAACGTGAGCGACGCCAGAAGGGACAGGAGGAGAAGGTGGGGGTTGAGGGAGTAGACATAGTATTAACCTATACTTAGAAACACTTTACTTTCACCATGACTTCCTTCAGAGGCCGCAGAGATGAGTAACCAAATTGTCAAGAGAGCTCTTTTTTTTTTTCTACTACTGCTATTGGAAATGTGGAAATCTTGTTAATCTGTTGTTGGAATTGTAAAAAACACCAATCTTAGAAACCAGTATGACTTAATCTAGTCTTGTGAAGGTAATGGAGCAGCGGCGTAGAGGCACCTCAGAATGTGACTCTTTCTCTGATGCTGCAGGATTAGAACTTAGCCTCTCTTTTCCTCACAGCCAGCCTTGACCTTCTCCCAGATCAGTAGCATTTTAATATACGTGTAGATTTTGTTCTTAGTGTCTTCAAGTTGGCTTCATCATAACTTTTTTTATCATATTGTTTGTAGTTAAATATCGTTTTTTTTTCTAAGTTCTTCGCTATTTGATTTCCATTGTCTGTGTGTCTGTTTGTCAGTCTGTCTGTCTCTCTCTCTCTCTCTCTCTCTCTCTCTCTCTCTCTCTCTCTCTCTCTCTCTCTCTCTCACATGCGGACAACTTAAGATGATGCTGAAAGTCATAGTAATATTCCACATCCCTCTATCCCTCCCTTCCATTCTAACCCTCCCACTGCCTCCCTCCCTCCCTCAAAAGCACAATAAACAGAAACAGAACCACGCGAAAATAAAAACCCTCTATACCGGGCAAATGAAGTGAAAGTTTTGTTAGCGGGCCCTGCAGTAAACGCACGCTGGCTGGACCCACTGCGGAGTTATTGGCTTGTAATTGAGCGTCACGTAGCTATGGCGGAACGTGACCACTTGTGTGTTTATACACAGTGAGTGGGCAAGTTGAAAGGCACCAGGGATGGATTTGATCTCCGCGCGCGCGCGCGTGTGTGTGTGTGTGTGTGTGTGTGTGTGTGTGTGTGTGCGCGCGCGTTTAATGTAAGAAGGAAAGACTGTCCAAGGCAACAAAAAAGAAAAGAAAAGGCCCACTCAGTCGCCAGTCTACAGTGCCAAAAGTTAGTCAGAAGACAGGGATAAATGTCTTGAAACCTCCCTCTTAAATGAAGTGTTTGTGGGTGGGTGCGTGAGTGGATATGTATGAGAGAGAGAGAGAGAGAGAGAGAGAGAGAGAGAGAGAGAGAGAGAGAGAGAGAGAGAGAGAGACAGAGACAGAGACAGCCAGACAGAAAGAAAGAGCGAGAAAGCGACAAAGACAGACAGATACCGAAAGAGAAACATAAAACAGATAGAAATACACCAAAGAAGAACCGACTAACCGACCAACCAGCCAGCCAACCCACCATCCCACCAACCAACCAACCAACCAACCAACCAACCAACCAAGTTAGTGAAAGAAACAAAGAAAGGGAGGAAGACAATATAAAATGAAGAATAGAATCTCACCACAATACATATTTCAACATCTAACGTTACCTTCTATACACAAGTCCCCTTAGGCTCCCTCCGCCTCTTAACCACACGTACCAGTAAGACCTTGATAGCACACCGCCCGTTCAAATACATTACGACTCTAAGTGAAGCGTTCCCAGTGGCCGCTCCTCCGCCTTGCTGGGGCCGAGAGAGGCAGGATGTCCAGAGAAAACGCAGGGAGTGTATCAGGCAGGATATACCTTGGCGAGGATGGGAAGTTTCCGACACACATTGCCGGAATCCTTTAAAGAGAGAGAGAGAGAGAGAGAGAGAGAGAGAGAGAGTGTGTGTGTGTGTGTGTGTGTGTGTGTGTGTGTGTGTGTGTGTGTGTGTGTGTGTGTGTGTGTGTGTGTGTTTGGAAACGTCCGCCACACAACACAAGGGTCCTCACGTCAGCAGTTCGGTCTTAACTTTCGTACTCTTGCTGATGGAATATCGTACACACACACACACACACACACACACACACACACACACACACACACCTTTATGAAACACGGTATTTTTACGACATTATTGAAGATTCATTCGAGAGTGGAGAAACTGAAGGACATAGACTCGTAAACCAACACAAGACTCCACCATCTACCCCAACCCACACCGTCTCACTCCACCTCATCCACCTTTAACCACTTCAGCACCAGGACATGTTTCCATATTAATTCCGCTTAACATTTGGTGACTTTATAAAGCTTCAGACACTCACGTAGGGAAATAAAATAGTGAAGATTGTGGCCATTAATCTTCTAACCTCCATAAACCTTTCCTAATATGAATAAAATCGTCAAATCACACCGAAACTCATGGTAAAAATGTATCCCAGTACTAACAGAACACTAGAGTAACCTAACCTCCCCCGTAACGTTATAATCCAACAGCCGTGTTCCTTTAAACGAGAAGAATGTTATTAAAGTAAAATTTAAACCCTCTTTTATTCTACCTAGTACGTCAGAGCGATGCTATTTCACGGTGAAGGTTTAGAACAAAAAGAGAGACAGGAAGGGGGCGAAGGGAGCCAGGAATGAAAGCAGACGGGACACCGGGGTTAGTATATCAAGGGAGAAAGAGAGAGAGAGAGCGGGGGGAGAAGGGATCAAGGGAGAGAGGAGTGGAGGAGGGCAGCGGAGATACAGAAGAGAAGGAGGAGACAGGAATAGGAACAGGAGGGAGGGGAAAGAGGCAGATAGCAAGAGAGAACGGAAGCAGAAATGAAGGGAGGGAGAGAGAGAGTGAGTGAGGGAAGGAGAGGAGAGATGAGAAGGGAAAAGAGAAAGAGATGAAATTGAATGTAATTGGAGAGAGAGAGAGAGAGAGAGAGAGAGAGAGAGAGAGAGAGAGAGAGAGAGAGAGAGAGAGAGAGAGAGAGAGAGAGAGAGAGAGAGAGAGAGAGTTAGAATTGGACACACACACACACACACACACACACACACAAGCTTGCTCACGATGCAGTTAGCCAGTGACATTGAGGATAAGGAGAAGGACAGGAGACCCATAAGATGAGGATAGATGTGTTGGGAGGAGAAGGAGGAGGAGGAGTAAGAAGAAC
>NC_059302.1:21195922-21205922 GCF_017591435.1 Portunus trituberculatus | reverse complement strand
TCTTTCGTGCATTAGCTATAGAAATATTGAAGTGCACGTGGATTAAGGTATTACTCGACATTTTATCGGCTTTTTCTCGTCAGGCAGTCAGTATGAGGGACACATTAACAAGATATTGAATAACCTTTACTGTATCATTACTTATCCTTCGTACATTAACTACAGAATGATTGAAGTACACGTAAATATTAATGTATCACTTGACTTTTCTGGTCAGGCGGGCAGTATGAGGGACACATTAACTCCTTCAGTACTATGGCGCGTATCCATATTCACTCTGCTTACTATTTAGTGATTTTACACAGGTTCAGTAACTTATGCGGGCGATTAAAATAGTAAAGACTGTGGCCATTAATCTTCTGACCTCCATAAACCTTCCTAATGTGAATACAATTGTCTAATCATATCTAAACACATGATAAAAATGCGTCCTATTACTGAAGAGGTTAACAAGAGACTGAATCATTCCTTATCCTTCGTGTATAAATTATAGAATGATTGAGGTACACGTGAATATTCATGAACCACTCGACTTTCTTTTCACGGCAAGCAGAGAGCATGACAGTCAAATTACACTAGGAATCGAATACACTTTACCTCTCCATTCCTTCTCCTTGCTGGGCTGATGACAGGAAGATGAAAGTACACGTGGGGAGCAATTCATTATTCGACTCATTTTTGTACTGAGCAGAAAAGTGTGACAGGCAAATAAGAAAATGGATTAACCTTTGCATATCTTCTCTCTGACTTTGAACACTGATGTAAGGAAGATTAAAATGTGAATAATGAAACGCTAAAATTTCACGCACTAACTGGAAACTGCAACAAATCAATGAGAAAAAGAAGAAATGAACTTACCTTTATATTTCTGTCCCTCCTCGCTATAAATTAAGGACAGAACGATGAGAATATGAATAATGTATCAACACTTTTCCTCGTTACTTTCTTTCTACTTTTTTTTCTGAGGAAGTGGCAATTAGGCGGACTTTCCTTTTCTTTTCTCCTTTTTACGGGAGGAGGAGATGGAGTGTCCCTGGCAAGCTTCCCATTGACGTGGAAAAAAGCACTGCTGAGATATAATAGAGGCACACTTACTCTGTACCTGCGCAGAGCCTCTTGTAGTACACCAGGCTGGCACTTGAGGCATCATGGAAAGATCCTGTATGTACCGTGTGTGTGTGTGTGTGTGTGTGTGTGTGTGTGTGTGTGTGTGTGTGTGTGTGTGTGTGTGTGTGTGTGTATGTATTTACCTAGTTGTAGTTTTACAGGGCCTGGGCTTTATGCTCGTGTGGCCCCGTCTCCATATCTACATTGTGTGTGTGTGTGTGTGTGTGTGTGTGTGTGTGTGTGTGTGTGTGTGTGTTACTGTGGTCCTTAAAATTGTTCATCTACTATCTATCTGTCTATCAATCTATCTGTGTGTGTGTGTGTGTGTGTGTGTGTGTGTGTGTGTGTGTGTGTGTGTGTGTGTGTGTGTGTGTGTGTTATTATGGTTATTAAAGTATCTATCTCTATATTTATCGCTATCTATCTATCTATACATCTATCTTTCTATCTGTGTATGTGTGTGTGTGTGTGTGTGTGTGTGTGTGTGTGTGTGTGTGTGTGTGTGTGTGTGTGTGTGTGTGTGTGTGTGTGTGTGTGTGTGTGTGTGTGTGTGTGTGTGTGGTCGCATGTTAAGGAATGTCGAGCTTTGTAACGTAAATCACGATAATTGCACTGCCAGCAACTCCATTTGTCCCTCAAGAAAACTCCAATGCAGCCTTTAGAGCGTCCCAGATATTTGTGTGTGGGGAGAGATAATGCCACGTCGCTGTCTGCCCTCAATACCACAAATACCACTACCGGGAACACACAACCACAGCGTCACCACCAAAACACCAGTCTTTCTCTTGTGTATCAGGAAAAATCCCCAAAAATATGACCAGAAAAGCCGCCTCATCGAGATAAAACACACTTCGATGTTGCTGGCGGGCAGGAATACACACTCCTGCAGGCGCTGACTCACAAAGGCCACGATAGGAGCTTGTTTGACGGTAATCGCAGTAAGGGAAAGCTGTTATTTCCATCATACGTCACGTTGTGTTGTGTATAGGGCGTAAAAATGATGCTCTAGTCTGAAAAGCATGCGTTAAATCACCATTTCTGGAACGTCACGCTTTCTCGCCGCGCTAAGGAGAATAAAAGTGTAAAAACCGCGACAAAAGATCGGCCCGTGTCAAGTGGTTTGTTGTGAAGCGCTGGGGCGGTGAGGCGGTGTGGTAACGAGGCAGTGTGCATGCATGAGTCGCTTGCTTGCTTTTGTCGTGCGTTAACTTGTCAGTGTGAAAGCACGAGTGAAAAAGACAGTAAGAGGAAGATGGCCCAGTTTGTGTCCCATGTTTTTGCTCATGACACACGTTAAAAACACTTTGTAATGGATGTTGCTTCCTCTGTGTGTCTCTGTGTCTTTGTCTGGCTTTCTGTCCGTCTCTCTGTGTGCTTTGGTATTTTTCTTTGTGTGTGTGTGTTTCTCTCTCTTTCTCTCTCTTTCTCTCTCTCTCTCTCTCTCTCTCTCTCTCTCTCTCTCTCTCTCTCTCTCTCTCTCTCTCTCTCTCTCTCTCTCTCTCTCTCTCTCTCTCTCTCCTTGCAAATCCTGCAAATCCTGCCACGATAGATTGTGACCAGATGAGAGGACAATAGAATAGATTTAGGTGAAATGTGCAACACTTTATATGGAGAATGTCACGTAATGATCCTGCTGTCACGATCGTCTGTAGAGGAAGGCGAGAAGTGTTGAAATTTTGCTGTTGACTTTCTCTTTGTATCCTTTCTGTCAAAATCAATTGCAGCTTTCCCTTACAAGTCAAATCCTCTTACTGTTAAGAGGCGACGCTCACTTGCAACATCCGCCCCGCCCAGTCTTAATGTTGAAACGTCCCTATAACTTCTTTTATTTTTCTAGACGTGCAATTAAGAGGGATTTCATTACTAGAGTTTTACGTAACCCTAAGCCGCATTCCTTTTATGGCTCACGGCAAAAGAAAATCTCGGTGTTTTTTTTACGTGTGATAGCTTTCTACACTGCGTCGTTTGCTGCATAAAAGTGACGTGGAATTTCAACAAAAGAAGGAAAGGAGGAGAATTAAAATTGTGTACAGAAGGAGCTCTAACACTTATATGTACGAGTATATCCTGTGATGTAGCCAAGAGTGTTTGTGTGCAATATTATAGTTGTGCTTGCTGGTGACTTAAGTATGGTATCGCCTTGACACTTCCACTGCTGCTGCTGGTGAGAACTTGAGTGTTATTCCCCCCAGAGTTATGTGGCGCGTTGCATTACAGTGCTGAAATTACTATTATGTGTACCTCTTTACTATGTGAGTCTAAATCGTATTCTGAAATGCTTATCCAAGTGTTGTAGTTGAAGTTAAAGGTATTTTTACTGTTCTAGTGACAGATTAAGACGATTCTTTTTTTATTAATAAGAGCAACACTATTGAGATATCGACTATTCATTTCTGTAGCCTTGGAAAAATAGTTATGGTGAGAAAAAAGTGTTTCATAGTACGGACAGAACCAGAAACCTTCACACACACACACACACGCACACACACACACACACACACACACACACACACACACACACACACACACACACACACACACACACACACACACACACACACACACACACACACACACACACACACACACACTAACAAACAAGCAGAATGTAAGAAGGAACGACTTGAAGAATAAGGACATCAAACTCTTCAAACTTCTCAGGAGGAAGTTATGAGGAAATCCAGAAGATCAGAGCATCAGATATTGAGGCAACGCAATGCTAAGAAAAGTTTGCTATCAGAAGTATCGGGAATTGGAGTAACTTGATAAGAGGACTGTGCATGCAAGGAACGTCTGGGATTTGCTGATTTAAGTAAAGAAGGGAATAATATCAGTGGAGCACAACACAAGACATTTATTTCCTTTTATTTTGGTTAGCTCTCTCGGATCTGCAAGGGGATTGGCAACTTAGCGGTCCTATTTTTTCTTTTTTTGTTGCCCTTGTATACCTTGCTCTTCTAACACACACACACACACACACACACACACACACACACACACACACACACACACACACACACACACACACACACACACACACACACACACTATTAAGTCCTCTCCTAGCCTCAAGTATTCATTACCAAGGTGTTTTACTCGCTGCTCTAATCTTCTCAGTGTGTGTAATCTGTTCAGGACAATAAGAAAAACAAATGAAGGAAAGAAATATTGCGTCTTTTATCACGTGGTTACTAAGGTCAAGTGGTAATAATCCTCGTTCATTAGCATCATTGTCATCGTCATTTTCCTTCAACCTTTAGTCCTCATCTCTACCGCTGATCTTTCTGTCCCAGGAAATCCAAGCAAACACTCTCTCTTCGCCTCTCAGTGTCCCTGTAATCCTTGTGTTCTTTTGGCTTCCTGTGGTTGTCATTACGTTGTTTTTTTGCCTTGGGGTATTACAAGTTTTCTAGTGGAGGTGGAGGACGAAGTGGGAGAGTGAGAGTGTAATGTGAGAGGGATAACAGATGGTGAAAACAAATATTAGGAGAATGAAAGTTTCCTGAAAGTTTTGTGGTTGCTGTTAATGTTACTCTGATTCTCTGGTTTTCCTTTCTCTCTCTCTCTCTCTCTCTCTCTCTCTCTCTCTCTCTCTCTCTCTCTCTCTCTCTCTCTCTCTCTCTCTCTCTCTCTCTCTCTCTCTCTCTCTCTCTCTCTCTCTCTCTCTCTCTCTCTCTCACACACACATGTTTTTCTTTGGTGCATTCATAAATTATCTTCTTTTTTCTTCCTCTCTTTCTTTCTTCCTCCTTTGTGATATGTATCGTGTCTTTAATTAACTCCTTCAGTGCCATGACACGTTGCCATATTCGTTTTGCTTACAGTTTGGTGATTTAATATAACTTCAAAAACTTACGTCGGGATTAAAGTAATGAGAACTGTAGCCATTAATTTTGTGACCTCCATAGACACTTCCTAATGTCAATAGAATGGTCTAATAGTACACAAATCTCAAGGTAAAAATGTGTCCCAGTACTGAAGAGATTAAGGTGAGTTAACAAAGGGTGTACAGATGTGTGTGTGTGTGTGTGTGTGTGTGTGTGTGTGTGTGTGTGTGTGTGTGTGTGTGTGTGTGTGTGTGTGTGTGTGTGTGTGTGTGTATGTGTGTGGCGCCGTCATGTGGGTGAGTCATGTATCTAAGCTGTTCCAAAGAGGAGAAGTATCAGAACACCTCTTAGAACCAAAAAGACTAACTTCCTTTGACTTTTTCTTTGACTCTTTGGGACCGGGAAGTTGGGAGGCCTTTTTCTTTTATTTTACTCGTGCCTGGTGTCTAGTGTCTGGTGTGTGGTGTCTGGTGTTTGGTGTCTGGTGGCCTGAGTCTGGTGTCTGGTGTGTGGTGTCTGGTCTCATAAAGATGCTAAGGAAAGAGAGAGAAAAAGGAGACTTCCGAGTGCACTGCAGGAACACAAGGACAGAACAAAAGGAGCAGCAGCTAACTTATTGCTTTTTACAGGACAATTTCTACGTAGTTTAACCCACTCAGTACCAATGACGCGTTACCATATTTATTCTGCTTACTATGTGGTGATTTTATACAGCTTTAGAAACTTGTGTGGGGATTAAAATAGTGAATACTCTGGCCATTAATCTTCTGACCTCCATAGACCGTTGCTAATGTTGATAAAATGGTTTAATCGTACACAAATCTCAAGGTAAAAATGTGTCCCAATACTGAAGGCGTTAATAATGAGATGTGTAGTCTGGCGCTGGTGAAGGACTCTCCCGGTGGTCACAGTGGTGGGGCGGTGGAGGGTGAGGAAAGGTCAAGCCATAACACACGCACTGCTGGTTCACGACATCTTGGTAGAATTCCTGGCGGGCTGCCGCGTCGTAAAATCTCGATTCCTCGCCCCACGTCCCACACCTGTTCTCTGCCTGGTGAGCAAAGTCCGCCGCGTGAAACAGGCTCACCTAAATTGTTCGCTGCCTTCCTGAGACTTACTGTTTTGCCTACCCTCTCCAATTTTATCATGTTAACCCTTTCGGTACAGGGACACATTTCTTACCTTGAGATTTGTGTACGATCAGACCAGTTTATTGACATTAGGAAGCGTTTATGGGGATCAGAAGATTAATGACCACAGTCTTCATTATGTTAATCCCACACATAAGTTCCTGAATCTTTAAAGTTAACAAATAGTAAGCAGAATGAATATGGAAACGCGTCCTGGTACTGAAGAGATTTACCACGTCTGTACTGGGACGCATGTTTTACATTGAGATTTGTGTATGATTAGACCAGTTCATTGACATTAGGAAGTGTCTATGGAAGTCAGAAGATTAATAGCCACAGTCTTCACTATTTTAATCCACCACATAAGTTTTTGAAGCTGTTTAAAATCACCAAATAGTAAGCAGAATGAATATGGAAACGCGTCATGGTACTGAAGGGATTAAGAACGATACTTCTCGTTACCCTGAAAAAGGTTACTTATCCAGTATAGTCACGTCTTAGTGGCACTGTCAACACTGATTTGTACTGATGAATGCCTTGAAATATATAGATTAAAGTTTATAAATCTAGATGGACATAGAAACCGAACAAAGGTCACATTTTTACCGTTCTTTCTATTTTCGGGCCTCATTCCTTCACCACAAAACAAATGATTCAACCTTCGATAGCTCAGTTTAGCCTTCGATAGCTCAATTCAGCCTTCGATAGCTAAGTTTACCCTTCGGTAGGTCAGTTTAGACTTAAATAGCTCAATTTAGCCTTCGATAGCTCAGTTTAGCCTTTGATAACTCAATTTTTAGAGCTATGGACTGTAGTTGGTACATATAGTTAGTAAAAAATGTCTAATCGATGATAGCCCAACACAACACACTACTTGATACTTAATACTTAATTGTAGTTTTTCTTGGGAGTACTCCATGTAGACGCCTCGTACTTCCACCCTCAACCTTCCTTTCAACATCTGCATGGCTCTTTCACAGTCATATTTTCCAGACTGAACAGTAACCAGTAACTCAACAGCTATAACACGCCAAATCATTCAGCCACGCTCTTCACTCAGCACTCCCGATCATTCAGCCCCGCTCCCGAGACCCCGGCCCCGCTTCTCTCCATGCAGCTGATCACAGGCGAGGCTTACATAAACAACGTGACTGTAGCGATAATAAATCATTCCTGTTTGTATTGGTCCCCGCCAGCCACACCGCAGGGTTATTCAATTGTCCTTTACTTATTCACAATGCCTCTGTCCATGCTGCCTTCATTGTCTGGCGTACGTACATACACATATACACGCCACCATTCATATAGAGTAGTCATACATATATATATTCACACACGCACGCATATATATACATTCATACATTTATACGTAGATGCATTGCTCTGTTCAATTTGATTTGTGAACGTGTACTTTTTTGTAAATATGTATTTTTTTTCTAATTTGTTTACGTGCATGTGTGTATGTATGAGTTTTATTGTATTATTGTGAGTGGGTGGTTGGCTGGTTTTTCCATGTTTATATGTATGTTAATTCTTTTTTTTCTTTTTTTTCATCGCATTTTTGCTGTTGCTGGTGGTGGTGGTGGTGGTGGTGGTGTGTGTGTGTGTGTGTGTGTGTGTGTGTGTACTGAATAGCTTACCTAGTGTTTGTAAGCCACACACACACACACACACACCAGGATACGCTATTCCTTTTATCAAACATTCCTTTAGCGAGAAAAAAAAAAGAAAAGGGAAAAAAGAAGATGAAAAGGGCATCCTATTTCAAAGAAGTATTAGAGGTGGTGGGGAGGAAGGTGAAGGGCGGAGGAGAGAGAGAGAGAGAGAGAGAGAGAGAGAGAGAGAGAGAGAGAGAGAGGGGAGAGGGACATTGGCAAGTATCCACGTAGCATTAGAGAAAGGGAAGAAAGGGATGTTTGAACAAGGCGTCTCCACCTTCTGTTCTCTTTGACGTTGGAGAGAAGGAAGGATGTGACACCTGGACGAGGGAAAGGAGTGGAGGAGGAAGGGAGGGAGACAAGACGGGAGGAATAAAGGAAGGGAACAACAGACGGAAGTAATCCAGCGTGAAGTCAGATTGGAAAATTATGGAAGCGTGACGCGCCCACACACACACACACACACACACACACACACACACACACACACACACACACACACACACACGCAGGGGCAGTAGCAGGAGCGGGTGTGTGGCGGCTTCCAGCACAATTTTAAACATTCAGCAGCCAGATATCTTTAACTGACAATTTTCCTGCTGGCGTTTGAGCGAATGGACACTTAAGCCAGTATTCTGAAACGCTTTACTTCCTCCCATTCCACAACTATTTTCAGAGACCACAGAGATAATTTGCCTGGTTGTCGAGACTGTTTCTATTGTTGGTAATGTAGAAATGATGTTAATTTGTCACTAGAAATCCTAAAGACACTCTCAAAACCCCGGGAGACAAACTAAAGACTTTTGAATTAGTGGAGATCTGCCGCAGAAGTGTTTCAGGGTAAGGTTCTTGCCAGCCTGGGGATTTGATGTTGTTGGTAATGAAATAGAAGGCTGATACATTTGTTGGTTGTTTCAGGATGTAAATGAAAAAAAAAAACTAGACTAGGTTTTCTTTAATACTCATTTTTTTTTTTTCATGGAAGAGACTGGCGGGGGATCTCTTCCACAAATAGATAGATTGTTAGATGGACACACAGACAGATGGATGGATAGAAAGATAGACAGACAGACAGACAGATAGATAGATAGATAGATAGATAGATAAATAAATAAATAAGTAGATAAATCATACACACACACACACACACACACACACACACACACACACACACACACACACACACACACACACACACACACATCTTTCTCTTCCCTTTCATTCCCGTTGTATAACACACACACACACACACACACACACACACACACACACACACACACACACACACACACACACACACACACACACACACACACACACACACCTTCCTCTTCTCTTTCATTCCCGTTGTATAAGACACACACACACACACACACACACACACACACACACACACACACACACACACACACACACACACACAGGCCAGGTGGGGGTGATGGGTGAACGACTGGAGTGAATTAGCCAATTAATAAACCGGAAAACCATCAGGGAAAGTGATGTGGAGGCCCGCGGGAGACACAGCTTGTGGTGGCACTTCTCAGCCCACTGACGGAGAGGCAGAAGGAGGAGGAGAAAGATGTGAAGGGAAGGGGGAGTACCTGGCGAAGTGGTTCAGACATGGGAGACAGAAAATTAACGTAAAACAGACGATAGATAAGACAGAAGAGAAATAGAAATGATATAGAGAAAAAGAAAGGTTTGAGTTTAATATTTAATGTAGAAAGTAAAAAGTAGAATATAATTAGAAAATGACATAGAGAGAAAATTAATTGGTAAGGAGGCAGAAAATTCAAGTAGAACAGACAGAAGATAAAAGAGAGGGGAATTAGAAATGACGTAGAGGAAAAAAAAGGCTTATTTTAAACGCTAATTGTAGAGTGTAAAAGTGAAATAGAAATGAGATAGAGAGAAAATTGATTTATAACAGAGCAGAGAATTCAAGTAAAACAGGTGAAAGATAAAACTGAGGTGAAGTAGAAATGGTGTAAAGGAAAAGAAAGTCTTGGATTGCACGTTTGATATGGAGAAAAGAAATAAAAGTACAAGAGATGGAGAGATAAGAGAAAAATTGGTAAGGGAGCAAAAAATTAAAGTAAAACAGATGGAAGATAAGATAAAAGCGAAGTAGAAATTCTGTAGAGAAAAAAGAAAGGCTTGGATTGAATGTTTAATGTGGAAAATAAAACTAAAATGAAAGTAGAAAATGAGACAGGAAAGAAAGCAGGTAAGGAGACAGAAGACTGAAGTAAAACAGACAGAAGATAAAAGAGAGGGG
>NC_059302.1:21180922-21190922 GCF_017591435.1 Portunus trituberculatus | reverse complement strand
AGTGACCGTTCACTCCGGGCTATCTGTGTCATGTATGGAGGGTGAGAGTAATTCAAACTAACGGGCAATTTAAACCATGATCAGAGGCCCGGCAGATAAAAGAAAAAGCGCAAGTTATTCGGAAATTAATAGCGGCAACCGGGGATTAGATTCAAAGTATTTATCGAGGCGAACTTTGAACGTTTCGATAGTACCTGAGTTGACAACATTTGATGGCAGACCATTCCATATATTAACTATGCGAGGAGGAGGAGGAGGAAGAAGATGACGAGGAGGAGGAAGAGGAAGAGGAAGAGGAACAACAGCAACAACAACAAGAACAAGAGGAAGAGGAAGAAGAACAAGAAGAACAAGAACAAGAACAAGAATAACGAGAACAACAAGAACAAGAAGAAAGAAAAAAAGAACAAGAACAAGAACGAAAAATTACAACACCAGCAAATAAACCGACCTAAAAAAAGAAAACAAAACGAGTAATAAAAAAAAACAATAAAATAAAAAGAACTGAAAGGACCAAAAAAAAAAAAAAAAAAAACAAAGAAAAGAATAAAAAGAAAACAAAAGAAAAAGAAAGAAGAGAAGGAAGATGAAGCGAGTCAATACATCAGACAGACAAATTAAATGAATGAATAACATACCAAGAATCATGACTGAGCTGATTAACTTTTCCCAGAGCGCGGCCCACAAACCTCCCTCCTCTGTGACTGCTGCTGCTGCTGCTGCTACTGTTCACTCCGCCTGCTGTTTGTGTGCCTCGCTTTTCCTTCGCTTGTACCTCGCTTGTAACCAAACCTTACCTAATCTAACCTAGCTTGTCAGTCGCTTGTGTGCCTTGCTTGTAACCTAACCTAACCTCGCTTGTATCCTTTGGTATCGTCCTTCGCTTGTACCTCGCTTGTAACCTCAACCTAACCTAATCTAAACCCTCGCTTGTCCCTCGCTTGTGTGCCTCGCTTGTAACCTAACCTAACCTAACCTCGTATCGTTTGGTATCGTCCTTCGCTTGTACCTCGCTTGTAACCTAACCTTACCTAATCTAACCTAGCTTGTCCGTCGCTTCTGTGCCTTGCTTGTAACCTAACCTAACCTAACCTATCCTAACTTTGCTTGTATCCTTTGGTATTGTCCTTCGCTTGTGCCTCGCTTGTGTTACTAACATAACCTATCCTAACTTTGCTTGTATCCTTTGGTATTGTCCTTCGCTTGTGCCTCGCTTGTGTGTCTCGCATGTGTCCCTCGCTTGTACCTCGCTTGTGTACCTCGCTTGTGTACCTCGCTTGTGTACCTCGCTTGTACCTCGCTTGTGTACCTCGCTTGTGTGCCTCGCTTGTACCTCGCTTGTGTGCCTCGCTTGTACCTCGCTTGTGTGCCTCGCTTGTACCTCGCTTGTACCTCGCTTGTGTGCCTCGCTTGTACCTCGCTTGTGTGCCTCGCTTGTACCTCGCTTGTGTGCCTCGCTTGTACCTCGCTTGTGTGCCTCGCTTGTACCTCGCTTGTGTGCCTCGCTTGTGTGCCTCGCTTGTACCTCGCTTGTGTGCCTCGCTTGTACCTCGCTTGTGCCTCGCTTGTACCTCGCTTGTGTGCCTCGCTTGTACCTCGCTTGTGTGCCTCGCTTGTACCTCGCTTGTGTGCCTCGCTTGTACCTCGCTTGTGTGCCTCGCTTGTACCTCGCTTGTGTGCCTCGCTTGTACCTCGCTTGTGTGCCTCGCTTGTACCTCGCTTGTACCTCGCTTGTGTGCCTCGCTTGTACCTCGCTTGTGTGCCTCGCTTGTACCTCGCTTGTGTGCCTCGCTTGTACCTCGCTTGTGTCTCCTTGTCGGAAATCGATGAGTTAATAGAGAGAAGTGAAGAAAGAGAGGAAGAATAGACAACACAGATGATTATCATGTTGGTCACGGAGAGGAGAGGAAAATGCCTGGGGAAATTGGTGTAATGAAGTGTTTTGATGATGTTTGCTAAGAGAGAAAGAGAGAGAGAGAGAGAGAGAGAGAGAGAGAGAGAGAGAGAGAGAGAGAGAGAGAGAGAGAGAGAGAGAGTTGTTGTTGTTGTTGTTGTTGTTGTTGTTGTTGTTGTTGTTGTCGTTGTTGTTGTTCCATCATTTTCACTTACCATCATCTTTTTGTTTTCTTTTTTTCTTCTTTTTTTTTTTTACAATTTTATCCACTTATTTATTTATCTTTAAACTTATCTCTATCTTTTCCTTTTGGTGGTGGTGGTGGTGGTGGTGGTGGTGGTGGTGGTGGTGGTGGTGGTGGTGGTGGTGGAGGTGGTGGTATTGTTGTTTGTCTTTTTCTGTTTGATATATTCGTGAGTTTAGTCTGATATTTTAGTTTTCTCTTTATTTTTTTGTCTTTTGCCTTTAAACGTAAAAATTGTGTGGAAAAATGCTGGTTTTTAGTTTTTACTTTTCTTTTTTCTCTCATTTGTAACCATAACCTACTTCCGCATCCTCTCTCTCTCTCTCTCTCTCTCTCTCTCTCTCTCTCTCTCTCTCTCTCTCTCTCTCTCTCTCTCTCTCTCTCTCTCTCTCTCTCTCTCTCTCTCTCTCTCTCTCTCTCTCTCTCTCCTCTCTCTCCTCCCTCTTCCCTCTCTCTCTCTCTCCCTCTCTCCCTCTCCCTCTTATCCACTCATCATCTGCAGACCCTCAGCTTCTCTTCACATTTCACTCACTTGAAAATTTCCTGATCAGTTTATTGGAGACGTTCAGCCTGAGTGGAAGCCAAACCCAATTTCTTCCCTGTTTCTCTCCCATGGGTCGGAAGAATGCGCCGGAACTGTGTCAAGACCTGTGTCTCTGTCTCTTGTTGCCTCTTGTTGAAGGTTTTGACTATTGGGGTATGTTTAGGATAGAGAGGGTTTGGTATGGTGTGGTGTGGTGTAAGAGAGGTGGTATGGAGGGTGGTTAGAGGGGTGGTATAGTAGGGATTTGTATGGTAGAGATAGTGTGGTATGGTATGGGAAGGGATGGTGTGGTATAGGTGGTTTATGTTGGAGTTAAACCAGATGTATTGTTTAGTTGTCTTTATATTACCAAGTTTCATCTCTCTCTCTCTCTCTCTCTCTCTCTCTCTCTCTCTCTCTCTCTCTCTCTCTCTCTCTCTCTCTCTCACTTAACTACTTACCTGCTTTTCAAAGTGCATCATTCTTTCAATATCTAGCTTTCCGTCTCGCCCACACCGTCTCTATATTTACTCAACAAAGTACCCTCATTTCTTACTTCCACGCCCCAAGGCACACGCCCCTTACCTGCCTGTTTACCTAACGACTCCCATCTGTGCTCCTCTCACGTGCCGCGCCCTCCACGTGACGCTGTATATGCTGGGTGCTGCGTAATCTGACTCCTTGTTGACACTCCCCAGAACCTTCTCTCCTGTGGTGGTAAATGTTTTATGATCTCTCTTTCTTACGCCTCCCACGCTCTCCTTCCACACGCGGCCACTTCTGTCTTATTCATCCAAGCTTTGTCCTGTTCTCCAACCACCTACCTTGCTTTCTTTCTCTTCTCTGTTTCTTTCTTTCTCTCTCTCTCTCTCTCTCTCTCTCTCTCTCTCTCTCTCTCTCTCTCTCTCTCTCTCTCTCTCTCTCTCTCTCTCTCTCTCTCTCTCTCTCTCTCTCTCTCTCTCTCTCTCTCTCTCTCTCTCTCTCTCTCTCTCTCTCTCTCTCTCTCTCTCTCTCTCTCTCTCTCTCTCTCTCTCTCTCTCTCTCTCTCTCTCTCTCTCTCTCTCTCTCTCTCTCTCTCTCTCTCTCTCTCTCTCTCTCTCTCTCTCTCTCTCTCTCTCTCTGTCTTAGTGGTGACGTGTGTCTTTTTTTGTGTGTATGGTATAGTGTTTGTTATTTTGTTTTTATTTTTTGATAATCTCGTCCCCTCACGCCTGCCTTTCATCTCTGTTTCTTATTTCTATTCCTCTTTTTTTTTTACTCCATTTTCATTTCCGGTCGTCGGGTAAGTGTAATTATGGTTCTGAGTTTGTATAAGTAGCTTTGATTTTCCTTTATTTCTTTTACTTTTTCATGTAATCTCCATTCCTCATATCTCCCTTTCATTGATGTTTCTCTAAGATCTCCCGCTCTGTGTTTTCTATTTCATTTATTTCCCACTCTATGGCTGAGTATATTCACCTTCCTGAGTTGACACCTCTTACATCTCCCGTGGTAATTCAAGCCTTATAGTTTCCTCTCCCTATACTTATCAATTCCCTGTAAGCTGCAACGTAAGTCCACGGTATTAACGATCCACCCTTTGTTTAGTATTCTTCCACCTGGCTGTACAGTGTACACGCTTGCCACATCCTTAATCCCTTCAGTACTGAGACACATTTTTACCATGAGACCATCTTATTGACATTAGGGAGAGTCTATGGAGGTCAAAGGATTACTGGCCACAGTCTTCATTATTTTTAAATCCCCACGTAAGTCTCTGAAGTTGTATAAGATCACCAAACAGTAATTAGAATTAATATGGAAACATGTCATGATAAGGGCTAAGCTTCCACTTTCTCTCTCTCCCTTGTGACTCGTACATCTCCCCGCCTCGTGCCTCACACTCACACAAATGACAACGGCAACAGGATTGGTATTCTGGAAAGGATTAAAGATAAAGCCAAGTTTGATCAGGTTAGCTTGAAAAAAAAGATAAATAAAGGATAGCAAGGCGTTATTTCAAAGGGATAGGTGACTAGAATAGACTCAGTAATCAGGTTGTTATTGTAGAACTTCTATAAGGAGTTTTAATCCCTTCAGTACCATGCCGTGTTTTATACTCATTTTGATTACTATTTGGCTATTTTATACTGCTTCAGAAATTTACGTGGGCGATCATAATAGTAAAGATTCTGCCTTTTAATCTTTTGACTTGTATAGATCCTTCCTAATGCAAATAAAATCGTCTAATGATACCTAAAAATCATGGTAAAAATGCGTCTCAGTATTGAAGTGGTTTATGGGAATAGTTGATGTATGTGTGTTTTATAAAGGGACAGTTACTTGCAGTCTCCTTGTAGCTTCCTTTGTGTTCTTATGTCCTTGTGTTCTCTTGACGGAGCCAGTTAATGCCACAGCGTCATGAGCTCCTTTGTTTCTCACTCACCCGCTTAACTCCTTACTAAAGCCTTTCTCCCATGAGCGTCCTTGTCTTGCTCGTCCCCGCTGCGTCATAATCACTCTCGTAATGAAGACAAGAGATGCATCTATTACATATGTGTATCAATATGCTCGTGTATTTATCTTGCATTGCTTGGTATACGCGTCAATTAGAGCAATACCAGTACTCTGAAGCGAAGCACCAGCCAGATATTCTCAAGCTAATCATCCTCGTAATGAAGACAAGAGGTGCATCTGCCACGTATCTGTATCATTGTGCTCGTGTATCTATCCTGCATTGCTTGGGTACACATGTCGATTAAAGCAACACCTGTACTCTGAAGCACCTGGACTATATCTTCTCGCTATCACTCTAGCAATTCAGACAAGAGGTGCATCTGCCACGTATGTGTATCAATAAGTTCGTGTATTTATCCTCCATTGCTGGTGCACACGCCTCAATTAGAACAACACCAGTACTATGAAGCACCTGACCGATATCTTCACGCTCTTCTCCCTCTCGTTTCATGCAACTGTAAACAACATTTTTTCTTTTCGCCGTCAAGCTTCCTCCCAGCCCTGGCCTTCACCTTGCTGCCGCTTGTGCTTAATTAACCTGCGTCCTCTTGCGTCCTGCCTTTTGATGTCAGAGTCCTCGCCTTGTGTTGATTGTCGAGATTCTCAGCTTTGTTACCCGTCAGTGTGTTTTGCTCCTAAGCTTTACCTTCTCTATTTCTATTTTAGCCAGTTAATGAGTTTTGCTTTTAATACTTCCTGTTTGTGTTTATTTCTTTACTGGCTATTTTGTGTGGTTCTTAATTCTTTCTATCTGTATTTCTGTCTTAATTCTTTCTGTCTATTTCTTTTTTTACCCGTCAGTGTGTTTGGTTTCTGATCTTTAAGTAGCCAGTTAATGAGTTTTACTGTTAAACCTTTCTTTCTGTATTTCTTTTTATTTTCATCAGTGTGTGTGGTTCTTAATTCTTTCTCTCTCTGCATTTCTTCCTTTATCGATAAGTGTGTGTGATTTTTTTTTATTCCTTTTGTCTGTTTATTTGTGTTACTTCTTTGTGCATTTTTTTTCTTTATTAATCGGTGTGTGTGTGTGTGTGTGTGTGTGTGTGTGTGTGTGTGTGTGTGTGTGTGTGTGTGTGTGTGTGTGTGTGTGTGTGGTTCTTAAACCTATCTGTCTGTATTTCTGTCTTCTTCATTTTTTCTGTCTATTTCTCTCTTTACGATTCAGTGAGCGTGGTTCTTAATCCTTCCTGTCTCTATTTAGTTACCACATTTCCTTGCTAATCCTTTCTGTCTCTTTTTCTCCCTTTACCAATGAGTATTTGGCTGGTAATCCTTCACATCTCTATTTCTTTAACCCTGGAACTCCTGCGACATTGTGACGTATTGGTGAACCTTCAGTGACTGTGTACATATATCTTTCCTCTTCTTTCAACTGCTTTCCCTATTGTTTGCCTTATTGAACTAACCGTCTCTAAGATGCTGTTATGCTTTCCTGGGTTAATTGCTCTCTCTCTCTCTCTCTCTCTCTCTCTCTCTCTCTCTCTCTCTCTCTCTCTCTCTCTCTCTCTCTCTCTCTCTCTCTCTCTCTCTCTCTCTCTCTCTCTCTCTCTCTCTCTCTCTCTCTCTCTCTCTCTCTCTCTCTCTCTCTCTCTCTCTCTCTCTCTCTCTCTCTCTCTCTCTCTCTCTCTCTCTCTCTCTCTCTCTCTCTCTCTCTCTCTCTCTCTCTCTCTCTCTCTCTCTCTCTCTCTCTCTCTCTCTCTCTCTCTCTCTCTCTCTCTCTCTCTCTCTCTCTCTCTCTCTCTCTCTCTCTCTCTCTCTCCGTGTATCATTTTATAGAAGCGAATATTTAAATCAACTCTGTGATTTGTGTTTAACCTAAATTTGTCTCCTCCTCCTCCTCCACCTCCTTTTCCCCAGGTGTTTATTTTCCAACTCTTTCAAAACTTTAAACTCTTCTAACTATTCTCTCTCTCTCTCTCTCTCTCTCTCTCTCTCTCTCTCTCTCTCTCTCTCTCTCTCTCTCTCTCTCTCTCATTTTATTTCCCTTATTTTCTCTTCTTCCTCTTTATTACTTATCGTATCTTAATTTTTTCCTCCTTTTTCGTGTTGTTCCTCCTAATCTTCCAACAAAAAACGACAAAAACAACAACAAACCAACAACAAAACTTTATCTCAACAAAATAATAACAACATGTCCTTTAACTCTCTCTCTCTCTCTCTCTCTCTCTCTCTCTCTCTCTCTCTCTCTCTCTCTCTCTCTCTCTCTCTCTCTCTCTCTCTCTCTCTCTCTCTCTCTCTCTCTCTCTCTCTCTCTTCCAATCTTTTCTTTCCTCAGTGTCTTCCTTTTTCCTCAGGTTAACTCGCGATCCTTTCCTTCGCCAAGACTTCTTTCTCCTTCTATATTAACTTGGCTTTTTCTTCCTCCTGCGCTTGGTTTATGCTTATTCATTTACCCTTTTTCACTTATTCACTGCGCTTTGCATATTAATGAGCGCCCTGTGTTGACTTGGCTCTGTTGACGCTGCTCGAGAGAGAGAGAGAGAGAGAGAGAGAGAGAGAGAGAGAGAGAAAGGCTTCAACAAACGTAAAAAAAAATGGAAAAATTAACACAAGTACCTAGAAAAAACCCAGAGATGAAAGACAAACGATTTTCTCTGCTACAAAACAAGTAAATACACTCTGGTCAAAAGAAACGTCTCAATAACGCTAAGTGGTTACGAGAAGAAAGAAGAAAATAAAAAATCACTGCCACTGAAAGGATAAAATTGCTTTGTGTAAATTCTTGTATCTTTATCGTAATTCCAAATCTTTTTACGTTGACGCTAAGAGGTTATCAGAGGAAAGACGAAAAAAATATCACTGAAATAAGTAAAACTGTCTTATGTAAAATCTTGTATCTTTATCGTAACTAGCCTAATCTTTTTACGTAAGAGAACAGAAAAAAAATAAAAATAAAGACCACTAAGATGCCGGTCCACTTGCAGGTTCAAGAAAGTTAGAAAAATGAAAGAAAAAAATATCTTGAACTATAGCGAATATAATCCCACTAGATTTTCCTCGTGGCAGTAATGGATAAATGAAAGCGTTAGGAAACTGTAATGAGGAGAGTAGCAAATGTATGAGAAACTCCCGGCAACCCGTGTGTGTGTAGGTATGAGTGTGTATATGTGTGTGTGTGTGTAGGTGTGTGTGCGTGTAGGTGTGGTGTGTGTGTGGGTGTGTGTGTAACGAGAGGCTGTGGCGTGTAGGCCAGCGGTCGAGGCAAGAAGTGGGACTCATTTCAATATCAAGAGAGAGAGAGAGAGAGAGAGCGATGTGTGCTGTCGTCCTGTTTTCTTCCTTTCGTGTCATCTGCGTGTATCTGCGAATGTGTTGCTTGTTTGTAGAATCTGTCATGAAGTGAACTTGATTATTCTAATAAAATATATGAATTCTGGATGCGAGATATAACTTTAGAGTTCTGCCTGTTTGTTATGCGAATACTTTTACATATAAGAGGGAAACACTGGCCAAAGGCAACGAAAAAAAAAAAAAGGCCCAATCAGTCGCCAGTCCGCTCACAGATCCCAAGAAAATAAAAGAAAGTGCTCTAAGGAGACCAGATTGTGCTTCTCCTTGTGTGGTGCCGCGGGAACACAGACGCACACCACGACATATCACAGTAACAGCCAATTTAGTGTGCTCAGGTAACATGGCAGTGTAGCGTGCTTAAGTGACTGGGTTTTAGTGTAAGGCTAACCAGTCAACAAGCAGGTATTGCCGCCGAAATGTCATACAGCGCTGAGTCGGCTAATCAATGGTCAGTATCAGTCCACGCTGGGGTATCAATCCATGCAGACTGTTAGTGGTGTAATTACATGGTAGAACGGAGGTTCATTATGCAGAAACGCTTTGCACTCTCACCACGAGTACTTTCCAAGGCCACAAAAATTATTAGCATGGTTTTAAAAGTGTTTCTCCAATTAATAATGTGGAACTCTTGTCACTCTTCCTCTAGAACCGTAAAAACACTTTAAAAACTCTTGTAAATTTAGATAAAGCATTCTGAAGTAGTGGAGATGAATTACATAAGTGTTTGAGAATACGAACCAGAATCTTGCGTCTGGCTCTGTGGTCTGTGTGCTGAGTGGTTACCCGCATTAATATCAGGCACATCACTTGGGCACACTACACCGTCAGTGGACCAATAGTGTGTTGGCTTTACATACATGACAACATTCCGACTCCTCCTACTTCCATTCACTGAGTTCCTCTTTGTTCACGTGTTTGGTGCCAATGTATGTTGTTTCTCTTGTGTTACTCATTACTCTGTCTCTTCAAACTCTCTTGACGCATCGTTCCGAGACACGCGTAGAACCCATGAAACACCACTCCTTGCATTGACACGCCGGGAAGCAACAGCGCGGAGTGTAAAGTGAAAAACGAGTTTGTTGCGTGAAGAGTAAACGCCGCCAGCCTGAGCAAGACAGAGCCATCCTTCATCACACCGCCACCTGCTTCCCTCACCCCCCTCCCTCACCACCACCACCACCACAACCGCCACTTGTCTTCTCTGGTTCCCGACAGATGAGGGATGTAATCTGTGAAGTCTATGCTTTATCAAGAATCTGAGTTATCTTTAGTAGTAAGAGAAAAACAGTCGATATTATTAGTTTTTCTTTGACCAGTGATGCAAGAAAAAGACGTCACAAGCTTATTCTGGAAGCCAATTAATCTTAGCCTGTTTTTTATGCTATTTTGCTCCCGGTTTCGTAATATTGACGTTAATATATCATACCTGGTAAGTGTTTCCTAACAAAACCTACTAAAGTCTGTCTACTTTAAAGTGGCTCCATGGTCTCAGTTTGAATGGTGTCCCAGGAATGTGTGGTTGTCAGATATTGAGGAAAACGAGCAATCCTTG
>NC_059302.1:21163422-21175922 GCF_017591435.1 Portunus trituberculatus | reverse complement strand
TGTTGCAGTTCACCTCATTACTGTGTTCACTAAGGTGGTTAGTATTTCTTTCCTTAACCTTGTTTTTACATATTATGAATTGTAGGACGAGTGTAACTATTGGTGTTATAGTCCACACACCATCAGGCATTCCTAGCCCTGGATCTAACGAGTGAGTGTCGAGGCAGCGCCAATTCGACGCCGTCAGCCCGCCACGTACCGTACGAGACGTCAGCCTGGCCACGGTCTCACGCCTCCACGGAGAGTGTGCGAGTGTTGGGTTTCCGTGATGCAAACGTGTAACGCCAAGATAGTTATGATTCCATTTATAATAATTTGTTCACCACCCTGTGTGAATTCACTGCAGAAGATGGCGTCCTGTTGGTTGGGCAGGGTTGTCATCAGCGCGGCTCATCATGGCTGAGGGAGTTGGGTGGCATGGCGCGGCCTAGCGGGCACAGCGTCATAGCTGCACCACTTACTGTACATCCTGCAGCGTCGCCTCCGCGGCTTGAGCACATGAAATGAACACAGGTAGCGAAGCAAAGGGAACGAGACCCGCAGACTGTCTCCACTGACTCGTCCTGCGCATCGCGGTCTGCGTATGGTAACTTTTAAGCGCTGACCACCACACCACCGGGGAGCGGATACAGCGCGCCCACACACCCGCACACCGCAGACTGTAAATGATGTAACCCATCATGTGAACATTTATTGCAGTGATGATAGGAGCAAAAATGTTTGAAGTCCTGCGGGAACAGTTAGTCTTATCTCCTGATGTTTTAACTTTTCAAATGGAGTGCGCCCAACTAGAATCTCTGTTGTCATAACCTTCTCTAAAAAGAAACTCAGTATATATCGCGTTGCAATAACAGTTACACTCCAGCTTGTGGAAACAAACCATATAATAGTATTCATTATATTCAGTTCGTGGAAGGCATGGGAGGAGAAGAAGGGAGGAGGCGGCAGTGGTGTGGCGCACCTGAGACTTAAGGCGGCGTCACACTAGCACTTTTCCGTCTTCTTTTTCTGTCAATTTTCTGACGACTGTCAACTTTTGCAGACGGTGGCCGTCACACACAAGCTTGCTTCCGCCTTTGCCGCGCTTGTCGATTGTAAACAAACATGGCTCCTCATTCACCCCAGCAAGCCGCGGCTTTTTTGCACCTTATAATGTAATCAGCTGTTCTGTGATCCCAAAGGCAACGGTGACCTCTAATACTCTCTATGAGAAATTCGTCAGTGTGTTTTGTCCACTGCTCATCTTGGCCAGCTACTTGGAAGTTGCCTTGAAATATTCAAAAGCGTCGCACATTCGCACTCCCCTGGAAATGTACACAAACAACTGAGGAACTTTTCATTGCTAGGCTAGAAGAAAAAATATGTATACAAATATATATTCATCAATTCATTTAAATTTTTTGTCATGATAATAGCATTCTTCCGTTTAACAAAAAAAAAAAATTTTAATAAAAGTGTTGATTAGAAACCATAGTTCTTATTTTGACTAAAAATTGGCGCTAGACGAAAACGATGCGTTCCGTCTGACTCAAGACGACGGAAAGAGTTGACAGAAGAGTAAAAAGACGACGGAAATCGCCTGAGACGACGGAAAAAGTGCTAGTGTGACGCCGCCTTTACTCAGCCAGGTGTGTGGCGTGTGTGTGAAGAGCAGCAGGTGTACAGATGTGCTGGTCGGAAAGGACGTACGTACACACACAGGTATGAAATATTAGTATTCAACTACTGTAGTAGCAGAGCTGAGAGACTCAACCTTTAGCTTTTGACTCTTTATTCCCTCTAACACACACACACACACACACACACACGCCCGGTAGCTCAATGGTTAGAGCGCTGGCTTCACAAGCCAGAGGACCGGGGTTCGATTCCCAGGCCGGGTGGAGATATTTAAGTGTGTCTCCTTTCACGTGTAGCCCCTGTTCACCTAGCAGTGAGTAGGTACGGGATGTAAATCGAGGAGTTGTGACCTTGTTGTCCCGGTGTGTGTTGTGTGCCTGGTCTCAGGCCTATCCGATGATAGGAAATAATGAGCTCTGAGCTCGTTCCGTAGGGTAACGTCTGGCTATCTCGTCAGAGACTGCAGCAGGTTAAACAAACAACACACACACACACACACACTACAACTACTTGTACTAACAACGCAAATACTCGTATTGTCTGATGGCCGCGAAACTATACACTCTAGTCTAGATTTTTTTCAAAGTATTCTGATGAAAGTTTGTTTTTTCCTTGGATCTAAAACAACGCGTGAGTGGCAACGCTTGGAATTGTACACAATACTTTGAATATCTTTACAGTAGTGGCTCCAAAATAGTCAGACTGAGGAAAGGTATCCTCAATAGAGGCTCAATTTTGTATATCAGCAGAGAGAGAGAGAGAGAGAGAGAGAGAGAGAGAGAGAGAGAGAGAGAGAGAAAGTGGAGGTAGACAGACAGATAAAAACAAAAACAGATGTGCAGATACGGGCAGAAATGGGTAAATATATAGACTGACTAAATAAATGAGTGAGTGAGTGAATGCTTAATTCTGATTGTGTCAGACAGACAGACAGACAGACAGAGAGAGAGAGAGAGAGAGAGAGAGAGTGTGTGTGTGTGTGTGTGTGTGTGTGTGTGTGTGTGTGTGTGTGTGTGTGTGTGTGTGTGCTGGGGCCTCACTGCTGTTCATTGCCCCAAAATAACTAACTGAACAAACGAATAAATGAATAATAAAAAAAAAAATTACGCTTTTCATGTCTCACTTTTCAGTAGTAATGATGCAGTGACAATGAACATCACCCAGCCGGACTGAGCACTAACAAGCTGCATGTGCTGGACGCCACTGGGTGTTTCCGTGATGATTGTATCCTTTCCTGTGACCATTAATATATCAAGTACCAGGACGCGTTTTCATATTCATCCTGGTTACTATTTTGTTGATTTTACACAGCTTCAGAAACATATGTTGGGATTAGAATGGTGAAGACTATGGCCATTAATCTTTTGACATCCATAGACCCTTCCTAATGCAAATAAAATGTCTAATCGTACCCAGAAATTCAAGGTAAAAATGCGTCCACACCTTCAGTATGAGATTAACCCTTTGGCAACCTGACTGACCAACCCAGTGACATATGAAACCAATCTTTATGGAAACCTACGTAGTGAATTTAATCCCTTCAATACTGGGACGCATTTTTACCTTGATTTTTGGGTATTATTAGACGAACTTATTTGCATTTAAGAAGAGTCTATGGAGGTCAGAAGATTAATGGCCAGAGTCTTTACTATTCTAATCCCAATATATGTTTCTGAAGCTGTATAAAATCGTCAATAGTAACCAGAATGAGTATGATAACGCGTCCTGGTGCTGAAGAGATTAATCCTTTCATTGTGATAGGTGATATTTCGTAGCGCCGAGGGGAAAAAAAAGTGTACAAAATATAAACAGTAACAAGAAAGAAAGGGGATTGACAGAGAGTTGTTTATTTCCCAGTACGTTGTCAGTGTAGCGTTAAGGAGAGCCTGGTGTGTTTCATCTTCACTGTCATAGGTAACATTACAGAGCGAAGGGAGAAGAGTGTACGAAATATTCTTCTCTCTCTCTCTCTCTCTCTCTCTCTCTCTCTCTCTCTCTCTCTCTCTCTCTCTCTCTCTCTGTCTATCTATCTATCTATCTATCTATTTATCTATTTATCTATCTCTATCTCGTCTGCTTTTGCTTCTATTCGTCTATTTGTTTGTCTGTCAGTAAGTTAGTTGGTCAGTTAGTCAGTCTGTGTGTCTCTTTCTTTTATTTGCTTGGGTCTGTCTAACTATCTGTTTGTGTCTGTGTGTCTATGTGTCTGACTATTTGTGTGTATGTGTGTCTATTCGTGTGTGTGTGTGTGTGTGTGTGTGTGTGTGTGTGTGTGTGTGTGTGTGTGTGTGTGTGTGTGTGTGTGTGTGTGTGTGTGTGTGTGTGTGTGTGTGTGTGTGTGTGTGTGTGTGTGTGTGTGTGTGTGTGTGTGTGTCTGTCTGTCTCTCAAAATCTGTTTCAAACTTTCACTCACTCACTCATTCAGTCAGTCCGTATATTTACCCTTGTCGTCTGTATCTGTCTATCTGTTTATGTTTCTGTCTATCTGCCTGTTTGCCTCATTCCCTTCAACTCTCTCTCTCTCTCTCTCTCTCTCATCTGGTAAAGTGAAAGATTTCTCAGCGCCACGTGCCCGAGTCCGGTGATTAGGTCAGAGTGAATGCCGTGCAGCGAATTTCATGACATGGTGGTGCAAGAAAACTGATGGCAATGTGACGTGACTGCGGCGAGGCTTGTGGCGATCAGCGTTGCCTCGCTCCCCACCCCCTCCGCCACCTCAGCCTTTGCCCTCGCAGCCTCCTTTGAGAGCTTCATGGCTGGAGTGATGGCGTACATTAACTGCCCGAAATGAAAGTTGATTTAGCTAATTAAATCCTCAAAAGCTACCTAATTACCACCACAGGGGAGCTTGCGTCTCGTTCACTCATTCACACACATACACACGCACGTACGCTTACACACACACACACACACACACACACACACACACACACACACACACACACCGTCCCTCTAATTTCTCGTCCATTCTAGACTCGACCGTTCTCAGAAATATTTCGGAATTTGGAGTTATGGTGGAATCTTCCTAACCTTCATAACCTTTTTCCCTTTTTTGATGTCCTTCCTTTCCCTTTCTCATCCTCCCTCGTACTCTTCCACCTCTCCACCCACACCTCCTCCTCTTTTCCCAATCTTTCCTTCATTCTATCACAGTGTTTTTCCTGCGTAGATTCCTTCACACAACGCTTTATCCCCTTTCATGCCTCTAATCTCCCTTCCTTCACCTTCACGGCCTCCTTCTCTTATCTTACCGCAGCCTTCCGTCCTTCCCGACTCCTTTCTAATCTCCTGTACCCGCCTCAGACGCCGCTCTTGCTATTATCTCCCAGTCTCCGTCGTGCCTCTCCTTCTCTCCGCGTCTGTGTCTCCTCTGTGTCTTCCCGTGCCGAAATCTTCTCCTCCTCACGACTTCCTCCTCCCTGTTTCCTCCTCATTTTCTTGGCACCTTCCTGTTCTCTTTTATCTCTGTTATATAAGACGCTTCTACCGCTGTTTTCATGCTGTCTGCTCTTCTGAACTTGCTAACTGCTTGCCTTCCCCTCCTGCGGCCTCGCTGCACACACACACACACACACACACACACACACACCTGCCTATGACTTAAACACACCTCTTACGTTAACACACACACACACACACACACACACACACACACACACACACACACACACACACACACACACACACGTTGAAAAAGTGAATGTAATGAGAATGTAACGACAATAATTCTCTATTTTTTCCCTCACATTTTGCTTATTAATTTCAAGTGCAAGATTTTTTTTTTTACCTTTTTTTTTAATTTTTTTCTCTCTTTACAAGAATTAATTGCCTCAAGTGGTAATTCATTTTTCATTAGGTACGTGATTTTTTTTCTTTTCTATTCAGAGAGAGAGAGAGAGAGAGAGAGAGAGAGAGAGAGAGAGAGAGAGAGAGAGATTGCTTCAGCGTTAACATGACAACAAGTAGGATTAAAAAAACGTAGTCAGCTGCCAGTCATCCCCTTGTCAATTATACATCAAGCGCTGGAAGATTTGTATTGAAGATTCTTGTTAACTCATCATCTCTCTTGTCATCCTCCTCAATCAATTTCCTTGCAATAGTTACCCTCATTTATCGTTTCACTTCCCCCTTTGCCATTCTTCTATTTCATCATCCGTCATTCTCTGCACTTAATCTTTTTTTTTATTAACGGAAACACAAACACATACAAAGGAAGATCAAACACCGACTGACTCACACCAATCTGTTTAATTCGCTGCATTGAGATAGTGAAGTCATAAGGGCTCTTTATCATATGTATAGTTGAAGTAGTAGTAGTGGTGGTGGTGGTAGTAGAAGTAGTAGTAGTAGTAGTAGTAGTAGTAGTAGTAGTAGTAGTGGTGGTGGTGGTGGTGGTGGTAGTAGTGATAGTAGTAGTAGTAGAAAGAGTAGTGGTAGTAGTCGTAGAAATAGTTGTAATAGTAGTAGTAGTAGTAGTAGCAGTAGTATCAGTAGTAGAAGTAGTAGTAATAGTAGTAGTAGTAATAACAATAGTAGTAGTAGTAGTAGCGGTAGTAGAAGTAGTAGTAGTAGTAGTAGTAGTAGTAGTAGTAGTAGTAGTAGTAGTAGTAGTAGTAGTAGTAGTAGTAGTTGAAGTAGTACGAGTAGTAGGAAAATGTTTATATATCTTTTTTCTTTATCACGCAAAGTCATTTAATCTTTCTGCGATACAAAGGACACAGATATTGACCTTGGACCTTTTTGCTCTCTCTCTCTCTCTCTCTCTCTCTCTCTCTCTCTCTCTCTCTCTCTCTCTCTCTCTCTCTCTCTCTCTCTCTCTCTCTCTCTCTCTCTGTCATGATGTGAGTGATTGCCTTTTGATTACAACTCACTATTCCTTCGTACCTTCCTTCATTTTCACCTTATTAGTATTACGGGTTTCTTCCATTTGTTTAATGAAAGAAGGAAACAGTCACTTGTCTCTTATTTCCTGTGGAGGGAAGTAACCTGGGCTATTTCGTTTTCTTTTTACGGCTGGGTTTTTATTTTTGCTTTCCCTTCGGCAGCGCGAGAGGGAAAAAAATGTAAAAGAAATTGAAAGCTGTGAATTTATTTATATATTTTTTTTTTGTTCCTTTTATGGCATGTTATTATTATTTCCTCCGCACGAGAAATAGAAAATAGAAATAATGTTGGGTTTTTCTTGTGCTGTCTTTGCATATCATTATTTTTTTGCGTCTCGAAGTAATTGTGATAATACTTAATGCTATTTAATAATTGATGTTTTTTACCGCCAATTTTCATCTCCCTCAGGCACTCAGGGACGTAAAAAGAATGTACTCTGGTGTCTGTTACTTAAAGACTTCGTAGCGTGTAATGACGTGCACTGGGTCAACAGGATTTCTTGAAGCTTAACCTTTTCAGTACTGAGACACATTTTTATCTTGAGTTTTGGGTATGATTAGACCATTTTATTTACATTAGGAAGGGTCTATGGAGGTCAGACGATTAATCTCTACAGTCTTCACTATTTTCTTCTCCACATTAGTTTCTGAAGGTGTATAAAGTCACGAAATAGTAAGCAGAATGAACATGAAAACGCGTCGTAGCAGTGAGGGAGTTAAATATACAGAAGGCAAAGTAGTTAGTTATTCTTTATTTGCTTGCGTAATATGTGATAATTATCTCTTCTTTTTAGTGCATAATTTACGGCTCATCTCGTAATGAACAAAGTAAAAGATGCAGAGTAGAGTAATAAACATAAAGACATTTTCATACACTTTTCGTGATATTTAATGCTACACTATTGTTACTTTTTTATGTAAGACGGGAAATCGGCCAAGGGCAACAACAACAACAACAACAACAACAACAACAAAACCAGGCCCACTTAATTGCCAACCCCCTTTGCGGGTCAAAAGTTCAGCCGAAAGAAAGGGACAAATGTCTTTAAATCTCCCTTTTGAAAGAAGTCAAGTCGTAGGAAGATGGAAATACAGAAGCAGGTAGGAACGTGTGCTGTGTTTAGGACGGGCAGCGGGACCCTAGGACACTTTGTACATGTACGGCTTGATTGCAGTGTACACAGGCAAGGCAGGCAGAGGTGCTATCTTGTGGTATTTTCTCACTAAATGCCGTTTTCATCTTGGTAACTCCATGCTTACCCTCCTCTCTCTGCCCCGCTGCACAAGACTACTTTGTCACTCCTATTGTCTAGCTTCCTAAGGCAAGAGTTAATCAGTATCGTCAGTCATCCATCCCTGTTTTTGTTATATTCTGGAATTGGCTGTTTCTGTATTTCTTCCCTCCTATAATCTGAACTCTTTCAAGCTGTACCGAGGTTTCAAGATAATTATCCTCCCATTCTAGATTAACCTTTTTTCACCTTTCGTTAGGAACAGGAATCTTAATGAGCCTTTTTTTATTGCTGTTTTTATCGCTCTTGGCAAGTTCTTCTGTTACATATGAAAGAAATTAAAAAAAGAAGGAAGGAAAGAAACAGATGAGGACGACTATCTAGTGGAGTCTGCCCAAACAATCCACCTGTCTTCTCTTCGTTGTCTCTGTGCGAGGCTCCACATGAAACACAAACCAAAAGAAAGTGAAGCTGGACAAGTTACTGAACAGTCTAAATAGTTAATATATTACACCTCACCCCCAAACACCTATCTTTACAACACGTGTGACTAATCTAATGACATCCTGATATAAAAGTTGTCAGTGGAACCCGATCACAGCTGAGGTGGTTATGTTAGCTGGCCGGCAGACGAGTATTGTTAATATTATTTTTTATTTTCACATACACGTACCTTGACTGTTCATCTGGCATGGTATAGTAAAAATAAAGATAGAATATAGAGAAGTAATACGTTGACTTCATAATGTGAGTGTAGTTGTTTTTTGTATGACTTTTTTCATATCATATACTTGTGGAAATGAAATGATAATAATGATTATAATAATATCTCTTCTTTTTCAGCGTATTCACAACTCAAGCGGTAGTAAGTAGATTAAAACCAATCATAAGAACTGTATACAAAGACGAGCAGTAGACATTCTTTTAAATCCTTCAGTACTGAGACGCATTTTTTAACCTTGAGTTTGGGTACGATTAGACGATTTTATTGACATTAGGAAGAGTCTATGGAGGCCAGAAGATTAATGGCTAGAGTCTTCACAATTTTAATCCACATAAGTTTCTAAAGCTGTATAAAATCGCCAAATAGTAAGCAGAATGAATATGAAGACGTGTCATGGTACTGATGGAGTTCAAACTTATGTTGATTATGATGAACTGAAAGAGAAGAGAAAATTCACACCATTACTTATCAAAACGCCTGCACTAACTACCTTTCAAAGCAGTAAACATCACTACTACTTTTCAACGGACCTAACTACTTATCTAACTATATATTAACATACCTCATCTATTTATCGACTCACCACCATTTCACCTTTCATAGCATCGTTACTATTTTTCAAAGCACCAGCACCACTATTCAGCGCACTCTCGGCTCATCACCAGTACCTACATTAGTGACAAGGATAAAGTACAAACACAGAACGATAAATTAAACTCTTTGTATGTAATCCTTCATTTCTGTCTATGGTGTTTGATATTAAGTGCTCTCTCACCACGACTATTTTCAAGGGCCACAGAGATGAGTAGCGGGATTTTTCAAGAGTGTTTCTCCAGTTGATAATGTAGAAATCTTGTCACTCCGCCTCTAAAACCATTAAAACACCTTAAAAGAAACTCGTGTCAAATTAGATAAAGCCTTTTGAAATACTAGAAATGAAGCATAGGAATGTCTGAGAATACGAGCTTACGTCCTTCACGAAATAAAACTGGAATTACTCTTATACTTCCCTATTTCTACGTATCAATATCTATGTATCAATATATAAGTGTTCGTCATAACAAGTGCCTCGTATTTAGTAGTTGACTCTTTTCCTGGTGCTCGTCTCGTATCAACATTCATTCATTGTTTGTTAAAATGTTGTATGCACTATGTCACTTATTAAAGGGAGAGAGAGAGAGAGAGAGAGAGAGAGAGAGAGAGAGAGAGAGAGAGAGAGAGAGAGAGATTCTGTATATTCCCCAGCTGCACAACTATTCTAAAGGCAACTCTGCTATAAAATTAGTTGTCTAAAAAGTTGTTGGTGATTATAAAAGAAAAAAAATGAATAGATAGATAAACAAATGAATAATCGCTTCAGTTAGAGTTAAGGAAATGCGCTTATGAAGTTTTTTTTTCTTAACACGGAGACTCGTAAATCATTATGTAACAAGTGAAATAAAACGAACTTCACATAATACAGTAGAAAGTAACGCGTTAAATGCTGCTAGAAAGTGACAGGAAAACAAGCAGCAAAAATCATGATAATACAACTTCTCTTCATGTACAAATTTACAGCTAGTCTTGAAAGAAAACCTAAAGCCACATCATAAAATGGATTTACTTTGATATACTATGTTAGTAAAGCCTCAATCTGAAGTGCTTAACGATACAGAGCAGGTATTTTTGCTTTTCGCTCATGCGCTAAACCTCGTGACTCACCCGATAATGTGTGGAGCCAAGCTGGAGGTGATAAAGTGCAGCATCAACACACCTTTTTCATATTCCTGCATTAATGATTTACTGTGTTTTTAACCTGAGTTTCTTTTTTTAACGTGGTGGTTCTTGATTTTGTCCTTGTTTTTTGTTTAGCGTAAAGAAAATCGTAGTAAAATGACTTATAGTGTTATATTTGTCATGATGTGATATTGTCAGCAAGTAAAACGTGTAAAAAGAAGATATAATTGATATATTCTTGTGTTTGTGACTTTTAATATTACACTTTATTTCATATTCCGACGTTCGTGATTTACTGTGTGTGTGTCCTTCAGTACTGCGACGGATTTTTACTTTGAGTTTTGGGTGTGATTAGACGATTTTGTTTACATTAGGAAGGGTCTATGGAGGTCAGAAGATTAATGACCTGAGTATTCACTATTTCAATCCCCACGTAAGTTTTTGAAGCTGTGTAAAATCATCAAATAGTAACCAGAATGAATGCGAAAATATGTTTTGGTTCTATAGGGATTAAGTTGAATTCCTTCTTTTTGACGTGCAGATTCGTGGTTTGTTCTTGTAATGTGTCCAGTCTAGAACAGTTCATTGCAGTAGTGGGTGTGGGATTGAAAACCTCTGTATCGGCTCCTACTTTTATGTGTGTTTCTTGTTCTTTTTTTTTTTTTTTTTTTGTATTCTTCTATTATTAATGTATCTTGTTTTCGTCTTTTTTTTCTTCGAAGTTTTGACTAGATATTCTTTCCCTCCAGTTTCATGTCTAGCGTCAAGGAAACCGTAGTAAAATTTTTATATTTGTGTGTTTGTCATGTTTGATATTGTCCGCAAGTAAAACAACACAGTATCATTTCAATTTAACGTCTCAAGAAAATAATAATTGGTATATTCCTGCGTTTGTGACTTTTAATATTATACTTGAAATAATGAAACTTCCCTTTCAAGTGTAAATGTGAATTGTAATGCATTGGGTTATATGGTTATAGGCGGTGGCGTAGTGGATAAAGTAGTGAGCGTGGGATCGGGCAGACGTCCATGCGTAGGTTGGAATCCCACCGCCTGCCGTCTTGAAACTTTGTCATTTGTCGAGTGGTTAAAAGTTATCTACATGTTACCATGATACCCAGGTTTTAGGTGGAGGTGTAATTGCCTTACACCAAAGATGCGCTTGGGTGGTGATATGGGCCCTGATATGGGTACCACTGTAAATAAAATTGCCTGTACCGCTAATGGACAGCGCATCCCATACTCTTCAAGTAGACTTGCAGGCGCTATAGACCATAACATAATAAAAAAAGAAATAGAAGTTAACTTCTTCAGTACTGGAACGCATTTCTAACTTGAGTTTTGGATATGATAAGACGATTCTCTTTACATTAGGAAGGGTCGATGGAGGTCAAAAGATTAATGGCCACAGTCTTCACTAGTTTAATCCCCAACATAAATTTATGAAGCTGTGTAAAATCACCAAATGGTAACCAGAATGAATAGGAAAACACGTTATGGTACTGAAGGGATTAAAGGTGTTTTTCTCTGTCAGGCCTGATGACAGGGAGCGACAAAAATGCGGATGATAAAGGAAACTTAAAGATGTCTCTCTAAAAAATAAAAGGTTCTTGAAACTTCCCTCTTGAAAGATTGTAAGTCATCGCCCGGTACGGAGTGGCGCAGCTTACCGGTAAAGGGAGTGAAATATTGAGAACACTGGTTGATTCTTGGATTAATAACGTGAAATTAAACGCAATGCTCTTCTTTTTCTTACGTTCAAACTCACAGCTTATCCACTAATATGACTGTACTTACCAGGCGGTGTGTGAGGCTGATGGCTGAAGGTACACACAAGGTCAGGCCGCGGCAGGTTTTGGAGCAGACTCGAAACTTATATGAACTTTCTTCCTGGCGTTATTTTTCCTCGTTTTTTCTGTGTTTTATTTTCTCCTTTTCTCTTTTACTCTTCTTTTTTATATTTTCCAGTGTCTCTTTCCGCTTTCCCGTCGTCTGTCTTTTCGTTAGTGTTAGTTATTTTTTTTTCTTCTCTATTCTGTTCTTTATCTTTCTTTTCTGCTTCGCTTGGCTGCTTCTTTTCGTCTTTGAGAAAGGACTGCAGTGGTTCTTTCTTTCTTTCTTTCTTTTTTTTTTCTTTCGTCTGTGTTTTCTTCTTTATCTTTTTCTTTACGTCTTTTTTTCACTTTTTTTGTTGTGTTGAGGTTAATATCTTGTCTTGTCTCGTGTGTGTGTGTGTGTGTGTGTGTGTGTGTGTGTGTGTGTGTGTGTGTGTGTGTGAGAGTGTGTAGACAGCACAGAAAAAAAGGAAAGTAGAAGCACAGAAACTAA
>NC_059302.1:21150922-21158422 GCF_017591435.1 Portunus trituberculatus | reverse complement strand
TCTCTCTCTCTCTCTCTCTCTCTCTCTCTCTCTCTCTATCCGTAGGTACTCTTGCCTTTTTCATTGTTTTCGAGTGAGTTCCCTCTTTGTTGTGTTGTGTGTACCTTTTCTCTCCTTTTTTCTTTTCTTTCTTTTTCAGTTGATCCAGTTGGTGTACTATTTTTCCTCTCCATCTGTATTATTCTTACCTTTTATTCTCGCTTTGTTGTGTTTTTTTCTTTTTATTTTTCCCTCCATTTCTGCATTTCTTCGTGGTTCGTTTTATTCTGTCCTGTTTGTCTTGTTTCTTCCTGTATATAATTTCTTCATCCTAATTTATATTTTTCATTTTAAACTTTTCTTTTCTCTTTATATTTGTCTTTATTCTTTCTTTTATTCTTTTTTTTCCATTCCTCGCTTTATTCCACATTTTCTTTTCCTTTATTACGTTTTCTCTTTTTTTTCCGCCTCGTCTCTCTCTCTCTCTCTCTCTCTCTCTCTCTCTCTCTCTCTCTCTCTCTCTCTCTCTCTCTCTCTCTCTCTCTCTCTCTCTCTCTCTCTCTCTCTCTCTCTCTCTCTCTCTCTCTCTCTCTCTCTCTCTCTCTCTCTCTCTCTCTCTTTCATATTTTCATTCTTTCCTTAATTCTTTATCTAATGTTCTCCCGTAATTCAGAACTGGCTTAATTTTCTCGTCTCCCTCCACACCGTCTGGTATATTCTCTCTCTTATTTACTTCTTCCCTTCTTCAGAATCTTATTTGCTCCATTAATCATCATGTATACATATATCAGAAGTGTTTGTGAGTCTGTGTTCATTCATTCTCTCTGTCTCTCTGTCTCTCTGTCTCTCTCTCTCTCTTGCTAATTCTTGGTTAAATCCATAATTATCATCGCCTGTGTAATTTTCCCTCTGTTCTCCTTCCACTTCTTGGTTTCTCTGTCATAGCTCGTTCTCCCCTAATGGTTCTCTGTCTTAAGCTCACAAGTTGCTCCCTCCCTGATTGTTTCCAGATTATGATCGGGGAGTGTCAAGCAATGTACCTTGATTGGCGAGTGTGTGTGTGTGTGTGTGTGTGTGTGTGTGTGTGTGTGTGTGTGTGTGTGTGTGTTTGTGGGATTAAGTAATGTTCCTTGGCTGACTGCCGGGTGAGTGTTTGCATGCGGAGATCGTATACTATATGTGGGGATTAAGTAATGTACCTTGATTGACTGGCGGGTGAGTGTTTGCATGTAGAGATCGTGTACTGTTTCTAGGGTTATGTTTTATTACGGCTGGTTCTTCCCTCTTTCCTTCTCCTTCTCCTCCATGTTGTTCATTGTTCATTGTTGATTGCATCGTGTTCAGTTTTCATTGTTTTTTTTTTTAGTCTGTTATTGTTTTGTTGGTGTTTTGTCGTATTTTCTTTTGGGTTGCTTTCTTTCTGTCTCTTCTCTCTCTCTCTCTCTCTCTCTCTCTCTCTCTCTCTCTCTCTCTCTCTCTCTCTCTCTCTCTCTCTCTCTCTCTCTCTCTCTCTCTCTCTCTCTCTCTCTCTCTCTCTCTCTCTCTCTCTCTCTCTCTCGGCACGATGTATTTCACTCGACACTACTCATCTCTTCCAAACTTCCATTTTCTTCACCATTAATCAGCAGGAAGCCAAAGGTACGAAGTTGGTTTTCCTTTGTGTTCCTTTGGTATGTCCTTGTACTTCTCTCCCTTCTGTCACGGCAACCTATCCTCTTCAAAATGTCTATTCGTCTATTTTCTCCATCGTTAAACATCCAAGTGGGGATCCAGAGCTGTAAAAGTACCAGTATACACAGTGTTGTATTGTTTTTTCCTCTTGTTTTCCCTTCGCGTTGTATTTCTGACTATTTCACTCCATCTCTTTCCCCGTTTTTGTATTTCTGTGTATGTTAGTCGTGCATTTCTCATCGTGACGTGTACCCGGAGAGCCCCTACACCTCAAAACGGCTGGATTCTGGGTCTATTTACCGAATTGTCACGTTGAGAGCCACTCATGAGAGGCGAGGGATGATGCTATTAGGAGAATGATTATTACGTCTACTGCTTGACTGAGTAGCAGTGATATTTGTGATGCAATGAGATTAGACTCCCGTTTTATATTTATAGCATGTGTGGCAGTGATGGAGAGTAGGATAGAGCAGAGTAGAGCAGAGAAGTGGGCAGAGTAGAGTAGAAACCCGCAGGGACTCCATTGATAAGGGAATATGAGGCTGAGTGGAGTTGCAAGCTTTTCCCAAAGAGCTCTGTAGAAACGAGTTCGGAATTAGATCGTATTATGCCCTCCCTTCCTCTTCCTCCTCCTCCTTCTCCTCCTCCTCCTCCTCCTCCTCCTCCTCCTCCTCCTCCTCCTCCTCCTACTCCTACTCCTACTCCTCCTCCACAGTCCCCACAATCCTCTTCCGCCATTAGTACTCTCGACCGTTCTTCTTTTTCTTCCTTATTTTTTAGTACAGGCCGAAAGATGAGTAGGTTGGGAGGCGCTTTGCTTCCTTCAGTATGGCGTTTTGGTTCCGAGAAGACTAATTATAGCAAGTCTGGTTTGTTATTCATGTGCACAGTGTGTGTGTGTGTGTGTGTGTGTGTGTGTGTGTGTGTGTGTGTGTGTGTGTGTGTGTGTGTGTGTGTGTGTGTCGTGTTTAGCCTTTGTGTGGTGTGTGTGGTGTGTTATTTTAGGTGGTAAAGTTATCCTCTACCTCTTGACATTTCACCTTTGCCCGCCAGTGACGTACTACTGACATCATTTCTCCAGTACTGAGCTAAATGAAATCACAGCCATTGGAAAGATTTGACTCTATTTTATCATTTATTCCTTTCGTTTTAGTATCTTGGTATTATACGTAAACCTGCACTACAATACTACAATATTCTATTTAACTTGAGGGGAGTTTACAATAGGTGTAATATTATTGACCTATTTATACGGATGTGAATATATACTCTCTCTCTCTCTCTCTCTCTCTCTCTCTCTCTCTCTCTCTCTCTCTCTCTCTCTCTCTCTCTCTCTCTCTCTCTCTCTCTCTCTCTCTCTCTCTCTCTCTCTCTCTCTCTCTTGCCCATTATCTCCAAGGTCAGACGAAGCATTTTAACCCCTTCAGTACAATGTCACATTTCTATATTCACTCTACTGTTCCTACTATTTGGTGATTTTATACAGCTTCAGATACTTATGAGGTGATTGAAATACTAAAGCCTCTGACCACTAAACTTCCGATCTCCATAGACCCTTCCTAATGTCAATAAAAACGTCCAATCACACCCAAATATCAAGGTAAACATGCGTCCCAGTACTGAGGAGTTTAAGGCATTTGTGGCTGTAGTGTTTAGGTTAAACAAGAAAAGACAAGAACTTTGCAGTCATACATAGAAGAGGAAAGTGTTGTAGGACAATTTCTTTTTGGCAATTTAAGGGTACAATAGAAGGAAATAGTGCGCGGAATGTGGAAGAGCAGAAAGTCAGCGGAGGAATTTGTTGGACAGAGAAGAATAAAAAGAAAGGAAACAACATCAGGGAAACGCCGAGACAATGGTGCATCTTCCCGACCTAATTTGACCTCACCTGACCTTGACATGACCTGACCTAACCTGGATGTGTACAGTTAAGCAGGCAGCAGACCAGGTGTGTTACGAGTTGACCCGAGTGATTGTTTTGTTTTGTCTTTTTGTCTTTTTCTTGTAATTTCGTGAAGCTTCTTGTGTTTTGTTTAGTGCAGTAATTTCTCTTGATCTTCTTTATTTACTTTATTTTGTTTATTCGTTCATTTATTTATCACATTTATTTATTGTTATTTTGTTTTGCAACGTACAACTCGTCTATTTCACGTTATCAGCGCTATTTATTTAGGTTCTGATTGTCAGTTGTGATAGTCCTTCTGTATTCACCGATCATTATGCGTACCAATAAAGTGAAACATGTGGAGTGGCGACGAATTATGCACGGTACAATAATGAGGTCATGAGTTGAATAATCTTATGTGGACTTTCCATTGTGTTCAGTCTTCAGTGTTCCTCTCGGTCTGACATCCCCTCACCTGTTAGCATTCTCCTCCACAACGCCTGACAAATAAGAGCTCCTTGACGCTTCAAAAGACCAAGAGTGAAAGGAAACCAAACACAGACAAAGGAAGGAAGGAAGGAAAGGAAGTACAGTAATTTCAGAGCAAGCTTGTGCCATACATTCTGAAGGTTCCTTACATTACACAGACAGTAATATTGAACCCTTCAGTACCATGACGCGTTTTAATATTCATTTATTCTGTTACTATTTGGTGATTTTTATACAGCTTCAGAAACTTATGTGGGGGGATTGAAATAGTGAAGACTCTGGCCATTAATACTCCGACTTCCACAGACCCTTCCTAATATCAATAAAATCGTCTAATAACACCAAAAATTCATGATAAAAATGCGTTCTAGTACTGAAAGGGTTAAGCACTCGCCTCTAGTGAATATTCTAAGCAGGCTGCAGTCCTGTTCAGGCACTTTGTCATTCAGTTTTTGCGACACGAAGTATTGGATGCCGGGCGTGTTTCCTCGGCGAGTGGCGGGGCGAGTGGGGGCGGTGGGGGAACGCTGCCGTTGCACCAAAATAGTTTGTCATGCGAGGAGGCGCTAGAGAAGCCATTCCCCTCGCGACCCAGATGAGGGTGTCGAGGGCGTCCTGAGGGTTGCTGGATAGTCTCAAGTCACAGCTGAATCATGAATGTAGGTAATAATGGCACGGATGAAAATAGCACAGGAAAAAATGGCACTGTAAAAATGGCACAGGTAAAAATGGCAAAGGTAAAAATTGCATAAGTGAAAAGATAGGAAAAATAGCACATAGGAAAAATATGAAGAAAAAGTCACAAGAAGTTTGTTGAAATTATAATTATAGCGCTTGAGAATGACTGGCAATCAACACTGTACGGACATGCATTGATAGTTGCCCGCTGAGGTCAGGGTTGCACTTATAGTTGGAACATAAAAAATCAGTGTGTGTCTGTGTGTGTGTGTGTGTGTGTGTGTGTGTGTGTGTGTGTGTGTGTGTGTGTGTGTGTGTGTGTGTGTTTCATTGTTTGATCTGCTGCAGTCTCTGACGAGACAGCCAGACGTTACCCTACGGAACGAGCTCAGAGCTCATTATTTCCGATCTTCGGATAGGCCTGAGACCAGGCACACACCACACACCGGGACAACAAGGTCACAACTCCTCGATTTACATCCCGTACCTACTCACTGCTAGGTGAACAGGGGCTACACGTGAAAGGAGACACACCCAAATATCTCCACCCGGCCGGGGAATCGAACCCCGGTCCTCTGGCTTGTGAAGCCAGCGCTGTGTGTGTGTGTGTGTGTGTGTGTGTGTGTGTGTGTGTGTGTGTGTACCCCTCTCTTGCTATCCACTATAGTCAGATATTGTATTACACTAGAGAAGAGAAGCAAAGCAGTTAGTTTAGTTGTCTCCATGAACATCACTACTCGTACGTAAACTGTCTTGTAGTGGATTCCGCGAAAGATAATGCAAAGCTGTTTAGTGATTTGTTCAACATCATAAGCAAGGACTGAAGACGAAGCAATTCTATATTGTTTACCAAAACAGAAAGCAATATCATAACTCGTAAGTTTCATAACGCCTCGCACATACTGTCTCCACGTCCCCTGAGCGACCCAGTAATGCAGGCGAGACTAATGCACGTCTGGTACTTGGTATGGTGATGGCAGCAGCTACAAAGAGTCATGAATAAGTCCATAAATCTTGACAGGGAAAGAAAATGAGAAACTTGCATGCTCTCCCGCGTACCCAAAGACGATGATTCTGTCTGTTTTTACATGTAGGAAGATAGATTGATAGGTACACTGGAATGGATTGATAGATATGCACGAAGAAATAATTGATAAATAGACTGCAGTGGATAGATAGAGAAATAGATTACTAGATATACAGAATAGATTGGTAGATGGACAGATAAATAGATTGACTTATACACGGAAATAGATTCATAGATACACTGAAGTAGATTGACAGATACATGTAGAAAAATAGTGGTAGATACAGAGACAGAGAGATTGATACATAGTACATATACACTGAAAAACAAAAATATAGATACGCATAGAAATATAATGATAAGTACACAGACGGATAGATAGATAGATAGATAGATAGATAGATAGATAGATAGATAGAGAAATATAATAGTAGATACATAGACGGATAGACAGATAGATAGAGAAATATAATAAAAGATACACTGACGAATAGAGAGATAGAAAGACAGAGACGTTAGGAACACTGAAGATTGTCATGCTCCTTGGATCCTGAATGTTATTGTGTTGTCTTGAAGAATGAGGCAGCGTCACCATTACCAATGGTTCGTGTTGGTGACATTTAAATAATGAGTCACATTCCCCTTCATTGCATTCCTCATTTTTCCCTCTCTTTGTTTATTTCCTTCGCTATTTATGCTCACCCTCCCCCTTCTTTATCTTCATTTTTCGTGCTCTTTCTCTCTCTCTCTCTCTCCCTCTTCCTTTTTTTTTTCTCGCTTGTGTATTTCTTTGCTCTCTCTCTCTCTCTCTCTCTCTCTCTCTCTCTCTCTCTCTCTCTCTCTCTCTCTCTCTCTCTCTCTCTCTCTCTCTCTCTCTCTCTCTCTCTCTCTCTCTCTCTCTCTCTCTCTCTCTCTCTCTCTCTCTCTCTCTCTCTCTCTCTCTCTCTCTCTCGTCTTTTAACATTTTCTCTTTGTTTATATTCCTTCCTGTTCTCTTTTAATTGTTCGTTATTAATATTCTTGATTCCTCGTTCTGTTTCTAACTTTGAGCACGTTAACTTGTAAAATATCTAGTTGTTGTTTTTCTTATTGTGATGCAGTAAATGTTAATATGAAGATTGGTCATGTTTTTTGTGTTTTTTTCATCCTGTTGTAGAGCAGTTTACAGTGTTGTATCTTCCTTTTATGTTCCATTCGAGTCGTATTCATAGTTACATAATCACCTGTTTTTTTTTTTTTTTTACTTACTGTCTGGTCTACATTCTTTGTGCCTCTTGAAATTCTGGTCTATTGATTGGTAAGTGTTCATATTTTTCCCTTTTTTTTCCCCCACTGCCGTCTCTTTCTTTTATGTAACACTGATCTTTCAACTGTTTTATTACTATATTTCTAGAGTTTTTTTTTTTTTTTGTCATGCTATGTGTTTCTCAGAGTGTATTATTTGTTGTATGTATTTCTGTAGCTACTTCTCTATCTACTATATTCTGTTTTTCTTTTATTACTAATTTATTCCCACACGAGTATTTTCTAGCCTTTTTTCATCTATTCTCTCTGAACGTGGTGAGCTGTAGGTCTTGTCCCTGCCCACGGCCTCGCTACTCAACGCTATTTCCTCACCTCTTGCTGTCCATCTCACTAATGCAGTTGTTGACCACTAACTTGACACGTCCATCCACTTCACTGGACTCTGGCGCTCTGTTGCTATTTTTTCCTTCCCTGTTTGTGACTTGACAGGCGTGACGAGGGAAGTGTCTTGCTGTCGCCGATGCAA
>NC_059302.1:21135922-21143422 GCF_017591435.1 Portunus trituberculatus | reverse complement strand
TCGAGGTTCAAAGATTAGTGTTTTATTCAAGGTTCAAAGATTAGTGTTCTGCTCAAGGTTCAAAGATTAGAGTTCTGTTCAAGGTTCAAAGATTAGTGTTCTGTTCAAGGTTCAAAGATTAGAGTTCTGTTCAAGGTTCAAAGATTAGTGTTCTGTTCAAGGTTCAAAGATTAGAGTTCTGTTCGAGGTTCAAAGATTAGTGTTTTATTCAAGGTTCAAAGATTAGTGTTCTGCTCAAGGTTCAAAGATTAGAGTTCTGTTCAAGGTTCAAAGATTAGTGTTCTGTTCAAGGTTCAAAGATTAGAGTTCTGTTCAAGGTTCAAAGATTAGTGTTCTGTTCAAGGTTCAAAGATTAGTGTTCTGTTCAAGGTTCATAGATTAGTGTTCTGTTCGAAGTTCAAAGATTAGTGTTCTATTCAAGGTTCAAAGATTAGTGTTCTGTTCAAGGTTCAAAGATTAGTGTTCTATTCAAGGTTCAAAGATTAGTGTTCTGTTCAAGGTTCAAAGATTAGTGTTCTGTTCGAGGTTCAAAGATTAGTGTTCTATTCAAGGTTCAAAGATTAGTGTTCTGTTCGAGGTTCAAAGATTAGTCTTCTGTTCAAGGTTCAAAGATTAGTGTTCTGTTCAAAGTTCTCGTCTGTCTTTCATAAGGAGTTAGTGAGTCTATTCTTCTCGTAAAAGTGTATTTAGTTCTTTTTCCCCCTCTCTTTCTTTCAACCGTGAAGTGAGAGCTGTGAAACAAAGTATCCATTAAGTAAATAACTCTTTCTTCTGTTGCTTGTGTTTATGTGTGCGTGCGTGCGTGCGTGTGAGTGTATACGTGTGTGTGTGCATGTGTGCGTGTATACGTGTGTGTACCCTGACGCATATTGTTGTCACCATCGCTTAATTTCCCTCACAGTTTGAAGTGACACAAGAAAACAAGGACACCTGTGGCTATTCGGGAAGAGAAACGGTGGCGGGATTAATATATTCCAACGGAGCGAGACTTTCATGCATTTCAACTGTGAGGGGACGCGGGGAAGACAGAGGCCGATATTGCAGGGATGAAGCAAGAATGGGGACAGCAGGTAGGGCGAGGAGGCAAGACGAGAGAGGAAAGAATGATGAGGGGAAGAAAGGAGACGTGAAGCTGAAGGGTGTGCAGGATGGGTGAAATAAATGGAAAGGAAGAATGGAAAAGAAATGTGATGACGGCGGGAAGAGGAAGAGGAAGAGGAGGGGAAGGACGTGAGGTGGACGGAGAATAGAAAGGAAGATGATGGTTTTCTGAAAGGAAGAGAAATAACTGTAGGGAAGGAGATAAGAAAGAGAGAGAGAGGATGAAAAATGGTATATGGTCCTAGAGAGAGAGAGAGAGAGAGAGAGAGAGAGAGAGAGAGAGAGAGAGAGAGAGAGAGAGGTGAGGAATGGGCACAGTTAAAATAGGAAAAAATCGTGGAGCCTTCAGACTCATCCATAAATTTATGAAGGATCTTTCTGTTTAAAATTTCCCTTCCATTCAAGTCTTTATTCTGGAGATTCGTTGCGATATTTTTTTCTCCTTCCACCTTAGTAATATTTCCAGCGCCGTCCTTAACTCCTTCAGTGCTGAGACGCTTTTTTACCTTGATTTTTTAGTATGATTAGACGACTTTATTTGCATTAGGAAGAGCCTATGGAGGTCAGTAAAGTAATGGCCAGAGTCTTTATTATTCTAATCTCAACATATGTTTCTGAAGCTGTATAAAATCACCAAATAGTAACCAGAATAAATATGAAAACACGTCATGCTCCTGAAGAGATTAAGACCCGTATTTAGAAACGCTTTGCTCTCTCACGATAACTATTTTTCAAAGGCTTTAGTTGTAGATACTCTTGTTTTTAGGAGTATTTTTATTACTTTGGTGATGGATTAGTAAGATTTCTAGTTTATTGAAAGGAGAAACTGTCTTGAAAAACTGTCTAGTTGTCACTGTAGCCTTGCAAAATTGTCGTGGTGAGAGACCAAGGCGGTTCTGAATATGGCAGTATGTGAGGATGGTGGTGTTAGTGGTGGTGACATGTTTCTTTACAGCCTCGAGAAAGTTCGGTTATAATTTTCTTCATCCTTTTCCTTTTAGTTATGAATATGATAATTCCTCGTTAGGATTTTCATCGTATAATTTTCTCTCCTTCCTCGTTATTTTTTTCTTCATTTTTTTCATGTCACAATTTTTTTCAGATGAATTTATTTCCCTCGTAATAATTTTCGTGACAAGTTTCGTTCGTTTTAGATTTTTTTTTTTCCACGTCGCAATTCGTTATGAGTTCGTGTGCCATAATGTTGCTGGTTATGTTCTCGCGGCGCTGCACAAATTGGACCAGGAAGGTTACCAGAGTGACGCAGCTAACGCGATAATGATGCACCGAGACTTGCTGCGCTGTGCTGTGTTACTCTGTGCTGTGCTGTGATGTTCTGTCCTGTGTTACTCTGTGCTGTGTTATGATGCGTTATGATGTGTTATGCTGTGTTATGATGTGTTGTGATGTGTTATGCTGTGCTGTGTTGTGTTGTGATGTGTTATGCTGTGCTGTGTTGTGTTGTGATGTGTTATGCTGTGCTGTGTTGTGTTGTGATGTGTTGTGTTGTGCCGTGTTGTGCTCTTTTGTGCTGTGTTGTGTTGTCCTCAGCCGGAACTTGAGCGCCTGTCATTAGCACGGCTGGCCTCAGGGTGGTGGTGGTGATGATGGTGGTGGTAGTAGTGATGGTAATAGTCACAGTAGTATTAATGGTAGTGGTGGTGGTGAAGTAGTAGTAATTGTAATCGGAATGGAAGTGCTACCAGAAAATTACTACTACTACTATTACCACCACCACCACCACCTACTACTACTACTATTACTAACACCACCACCATTGCTACTACTACTACTACTACTATTACCAACACCACCACCATTACTACTACTATTACTACTACTATTACTACTATTATTACTACTACTACTACTACTACTACTACTACTACTACTACTACTACTACTACTACTACTACTACTACTACTACTACTCACCGCCACCACCACCACCACCACCATCACTAAGAAGGAAGAAAAGTAATAGTTTTACATACTTAAAAAAAAGCTGAAGGCTAGACTTAACTTGAACAGAAAACAGACTTGCTTCTTATGTTGCTATTCTCTGTCCTCCTCCTGCTGCTCCTCCTCTTCCTCCTGCTGCTGATGGTGCTGGCGGGAAGCTGGCGCACGTGCAGGGCCAGAAAAAGAGGAAAGGATGTCAGCAAAAAAAAGGAGGCTCAGTTAAAGGCGGCGGAGTGAGGAAAATTCTATACGGAAGAGAAGAGTGAAGGAAAAAAACGAAGAAAAAGAAAGAAAATAGAGCAAGGAGAGGAATAGATTGAAGGTAGAATTGTTTGCTGAGTGGGATTGTATGAGAGAGAGAGAGAGAGAGAGAGAGAGAGAGAGAGAGAGAGAGAGAGAGAGAGAAGGGGGGGATAGGCACACATAAACAGAAAACAATTATAAGAAAAACACACACACACACACACACACACACACACACACACACACACACACACACACAGACCTACACATACAAACAAAAAATAAATGAAATAAGATTTAAAAGTATCCGTTTCACTGTTTGATCTGCTGCAGTCTCTGACGAGACAGCCAGACGTTCCCCTACGGAACGAGCTCAGAGCTCATTATTTCCGATCTTCGGACAGGCCTGAGACCAGGCACACACCACACACCGGGACAACAAGGTCACAACTCCTCGATTTACATCTTGTACCTACTCACTGCTAGGTGAACAGGGGCTACACGTGAAAGGAGACACACCCAAATATCTCCACCCGGCCGGTGAATCGAACCCCGGTCCTCTGGCTTGTGAAGCCAGCGCTCTAACCACTGAGCTACCGGGTGTGTGTGTGTGTGTGTGTGTGTGTGTGTGTGTGTGTGTGTGTGTGTAATTTACCTCGGTCGCCTGCTGGTCACCCAGCCAGTCTTCCCCAATACGGAGCGAGCTCAGAGCTCATAGACCGATGTTCGGGTAGGACTGAGACCACATCAACACACTCCACACACCGGGAAAGCGAGGCCACATCCCTCGAGTTGCATCTGTACCTATTTACTGCTGGGTGAACAGAGGCTACACATTAAGAGACTTACCCATTTGCCTCGCCGCTTACCGGGACTCGAACCAGGCCCTCTCGATTGTGAGTCGAGCGTGCTAACCACTACACTACGCGGTGAGTGTGTGTGTGTGTGTGTGTGTGTGTGTGTGTGTGTGTGTGTGTGTGTGTGTGTGTGTGTGTGTGTGTGTGTGTGTGTGTGTTTGTGTGTGGCGCGGTGGTTGGTGTGACGGTCAGTGAGCTTAAGCCTATGATGCGCATGTAATCAGCCTTTTGATGGAAACTTACATGGTATTAACTCCTACAGCACTGGGATGGTTTTTTTATCACGAATGTTGGGTGTGATTAGACCATTTTATTTATATCAGAAAGAGTCTATGGCGGTCAGAAGATTAATGGCCAAAGTCTTCACTATTCTAATTCCCACATAAGTTTCTGAAGTTGTATAAAATACTAAATACTAACCAGCATTAATATACAAAAGCGCGTCATTGTACTGAAGGAGTTTATATGAGGTAACTGCCGTGAAATGACCGAGGTGATGTACTTTTCCAAGACCAACAATACTCAACATATTTCTTCTTATTCGGTCCTTTTTATAACTACTTCGCTGGGAAAGTAAGGAAACACAAGACAATTAAGGAAACTGCAATGAATGAGAAATCCAAGATAATGGAGGTGGAAAGAGAGAAAGAGAGAGAGGAAGGACGAAGATGGAATATAAAAGGAGAAGAGTGACAGGTTGGAATGACGCTGGAGATAAATGAAGGAGGGAAGGAAGAAGGTGGAATGTAAATTAGAGGAAGAGGAACGGTGTTAAAATAGGGACAAAGAGAAATTAAAGGAGAAAAATTGGAGATGGAATATTAGGGAAAGTTATAAGAGAGAGAGAGAGAGAGAGAGAGAGAGAGAGAGAGAGAGAGAGAGAGAGAGAGAGAGAGAGAGAGAGAGAGAGAGAGAGAGAGAGAGAGAGAGAGAGAGAGAGAGAGAGAGAGAGAGAGAGAGAGAGAGAGAGAGAGAGAAACTGTGAGTTAGAGACCAAAAGATTAAAATACGAAAATAAGTTGGAGAAAGGAAGGAAAAATGAGAGAAAATAAGATCACCAGAAAGAGAGAGAGAGAAAGAGAGAGAAACTGTGACTTAGAGACCAAGAAGATTAAGATACAAGAATAAGTTAGAGAAAGGAAGGAAAAATGAGAGAAAATAAGATCACCAGAGAGAGAGAGAGAGAGTGTCAGTTGTCAGTGGTGGGTAAAGTGTTTGAGAGGGTCGTGGCAGAGGTGGTGTGTAGCCATCTCAAGGACAATGCCCTCCTCTCAGACCAACAGTTTGGGTTCAGACCTGGAAGGTCAACCTCCGATCTAATGATGCTTCTCACCAGGCAATGGCAGGACGCCCTCGACGACGGCAAGGACACTATAGTGGTTGCTTTGGACATAGCAGGAGCTTTTGATAAAGTATGGCACAGTGGATTACTAGAAAAGTTCCGTGCTAAAGGCATCCAGGGTGGCTTGCTACGACTCCTGGGAAATTACCTGCAGGACAGAATCCTCAAGGTGGTTGTCAACGGGCAAACATCTGAGTCCCTGCCTGTGGAGGCATCAGTGCCACAGGGTTCAATTCTTGGCCCACTCCTGTGGAATATCTACGTGGATGATCTTCTCCAGCTACTGCCAGGAGTCATGGCCTATGCTGATGACTGCACCCTCTCCTATACCTATCCACGCCAGGACAGTGGGCGGGCTGCTGAGGCCATCAATCAGCAGCTACGAGTGATAAAGGAGTGGGGTGCTCGCTGGCAAGTGACATTCGCGCCGGAGAAGACACAGGCAATGGTTGTCTCTCGGTCCCCAGCCGCCATGGCAGCAATGGCAGGAAAGTTGTCTTTGGCGCTGCTGCTCTCCCACTCCAAGATGACGTCAAGATACTTGGAGTGGAGGTGGATCGAGGGCTGAGGTTTGACAGCCATGTCAAAACCATTGCCAAGAAAGCCTCTCACAGGATCTCCGCTCTCAGAAGGATCGCCAGTTTCCTCGACAGGAAGGGGAGACTGCTGCTGTACAAGGCACAGGTGCGGCCCCACCTTGAGTACGCAGCTCTCTCCTGGATGTCCTGTGCCGCCACACACAGAAGGAGACTGGACAGCATCCAACGCCGCGCCATACGGCTAGTAGATGCTGCACTACCACCTCACCCAGAGCCTGAGCGTCCCTTGATTCACTGGAACACCGCAGAGACGTGGCGGCGATCGTAGTGTTCCATAAGGCACAGGTGCAAAGAGTGCCACATCTGGCAGGGCTGCGTCATCCTCTAAGAGTCACCGCACGGAGCACGAGAACGGTGCTCAATGGTGGTGACGCCGTAGAGGTGCCGCGATCCCACGGGTGTCAGCATCAACGCACCTTCGCAGGACGCGTCTCCAGGATGTGGAACTTGTTCACGGCCGCGGTGCCTCACGTCCAGGAGATGAACACTCACAGTGTCAAACTGATGGCACATAAGTGGAGACAGACACTGCCAACTCCTCTGACACTCTTTGTGACGTGACACTCAGTGTAGTGCAGTGCGTGAATAGTGCTAGTGAAGTGAAACGAATAGTGCTCCATTTACATGCTGACCATCTTGTATATTATCTATTTTTAAGTCTTGTAAATATTGTAGAGAAATAGATTGTAGTACCCTTAGAATAGGTAGCACACGACAGTGCGCCTTTGGGTACATGTTCCTTTTGTATTAAGTTATGTTTAAATAAAAAGAGAGAGAGAGAGAGAGAGAGAGAGAGAGAGAGAGAGAGAGAGAGAGAGAGAGAGAGAGAGAGAGAGAGAGAGAGAGAGAGAGAGAGTAAGAAGAAGAGAAGAATAAGAAAAAATTGAAAAAATTGAAAAAGAAAACGAAGAACGAAGAACAAAAAGAGGGAAGGAGTAAAAGAAGAGGTAAAAGATAAAAAAAAAAGGAGGCGAAAAACAAGAATAAGAAAAAAGAAAAAAGAAAACGAAGAAGAGGACACAATGAGAGAGAGAAGGAGAAGGAGAAGAAGAGGTAGATGGTAGTGAGAGGAAGAAGACTGTCGACTGTGTGATAGAAATAGTTCGATACAGTTTGAAGATTAGAGAGAAAAAAAAGATGAAGGTAGAAAAGCTTTGAGAAGAGGGAGAGGTGAAGTGGTGATTGATGCTGATAGACTTTGAGGAGATGGATAGACGGGGAGACAGATTGAGGGATGAACGGAAAAGATTGGAGATTACACCACGACGAGAGGGGAAATGGTCAGAGAGAGAGAGAGAGAGAGAGAGAGAGAGAGAGAGAGAGAGAGAGAGAGAGAGAGAATAAAGAATACAGGTTAATGGGTAAGACAGGATACTTTAAAGAACAAAAGGAATTT